>NW_009617567.1:0-474 GCF_000690535.1 Cariama cristata | reverse complement strand
GCGTTAAATGTGTTTGAATGGGGAAAAAAATTTTTTTAAGCCAATGTTTAGTTTTTAGGTGATCTTTTAGACACTGTATGGAATTTTAATTGTTTTAAAAACCGTTTTTTGTCCCTTTTTTTTTAATTTTGTTTTTGTCTGTTGGCTTATACTAATCTTCCCGGTCTGCTCTTCAGTCCTTTGGATTAAAGACACTTAATGCGTCACCCAGTCTCTCCTCCTTGCTTGCGTGGCTGTGAAGAAACACCCCGGTGTTGGTGGGGCGTCTCCTGAATGTTTTTGAAATTTTTTTTTTTTTTTTTTTTTTTTTTTTTTCCGCCGAAGAGGCTGAGCCCCCCCCCAGGTTGTTCTCTGGAGATGCAGCGTTCCAGTCCTCGCAAACCCCCTTTGCTTGGGGACAGTCGCTCGAGATCTCGTGGCCGTGTCTGTGCCGGCTGCTGCAAATGGCATTGGAACGGGCTCCCCAGGGCGGGG
>NW_009617566.1:1505-1760 GCF_000690535.1 Cariama cristata | reverse complement strand
AGAACTCCGCGGCCCCTGAAGTTTTTAGCTCTATCGAGGAGCAAGGCTCTTGGCAGAAGCAGCCCTGGCTGAGATTATCATCCCTTTGGCACGGCGCAGATCGCCGCTCCCTTGTTTTTTTGGAGGGGGTTTCTTCCCGGAAACCTCGTCGAGGCCGGGCCGAGCGCATCGCTGGCACGGGGAAGCAGGATGTCGTGCGAAGGGCTTGGGCTTGTGCCTGCCTGTGAAATCCCCGAAATCCCGCTGGCGGGGGGG
>NW_009617566.1:0-1469 GCF_000690535.1 Cariama cristata | reverse complement strand
GTCCCCGCCGGCTCTGTCACCTCTCAGGCAGCCCTTCACAGGGTCCGAGCAGCCAGGAACAAACCTCGCTCTTGCAGAGGGACCCAGGCCCGGCTCTGACTCCGTCCCCCACAAATATGGGGGGAGGCTGGAAGGTGCCACTTGTTGGGGACATTGTTTGGGACCCGTGAAAAGCCCCTTGCTGGCTCCCTGCGGTCCCCCAGGGCACCGTCCCGCTCACCGAAATTCCCCTCCCTAGCTATTATACCCACCACTCTTTATAGCATGACAATCTATCAACTTTGTTAATACATCTTAACTCACATTATACGCTGTAATATAAGGAGGTAATAAAATTTTACTGGCAACTCTGGGATTGTTCATGCTTACGTAAAACAATCTACAGGACAGCCCAGCCCTGGAAATACGGACTTTGCCTCTGGGAAGCTTAGAGCTGTCCGTGAAGGATAAAGGATATCCTGGGTTAACCAAGGTAGCGTCAGCATCCCGGCCCCTCTGACACATCCTGGAAACCCTCCCAGTGCTGCCTGGCGGCACAGATCGGTAACTCCGGCGTGACGGGCTCCAGGGACATCTGGATCTCCAGGCAAGCAGCAAAAATGCTGCAAAACTAGGGCTGCTCTGCGAAGTTTCACTACGACTAGTAATGGGCAGCGCGGGTGCTAGTGATTAGTAGTCAAGTTGTCTTGGACCGGGGCACCTGAAGGGTAGAAGAACCCTCTGTGAAGCCACATTCGGGCGCCCCAGTCGGGCTGGGACTCCTCATGTGAATGAATGTTTGCTCTTGTAATCCCGTACTTTGTGTCCCAGCCTCTGTCCTCGGTTGGCACGGGCCAGTCGTGAGTTTTTGGGGACATCCCACCAGTGTTCTCTGACAGGGCCGCGGGAGGGGTGGGACGAGGCTGAACTTCGGTCCCCTGGCCGAAGGCTGTGCAAACAGCCGTGCCCCAACCCGCGGCCTCCTGCTCCCTTTGCTGGAGAGGTGCAAAAAATGGGGAAAATAGTGGCTTCATTTCTCCAGGTGCACATCTTCCGCATCCGTTGGGAGAGCCTTGTGCAGCGATCCCCTTCATCCCCGTCTCCTCCTCTGCCCCCCCCCCCCCCCCCCGGCGGGGCCCCCCCGCCAGCCCCTGGCTGCCCCAGCCCTGCAGGGCTCAGTGCAGGTTCCAGCCGAACAAGGACCAAGCTTCCCGCTCGCCTGTTTGTCTAAATTGGGCTTAATTACGAGCTAATTAACCTCCCACATCCGTAAGGGAGCTGAGCGCAGGGAGATGCAAACCAGAGCACTGGTGCCCTCTAGTTTTCCCAGCTGTGAATGTATTTTTTTCTGTAATAACTGATTTATCGCATGTTTTTGTCCCCAGCCCCAAGCCGCAGCGAGGAGGAGCTGCTGCCTCAACTTGTGGAGCGGGAAAGGAGGGGGAAAAAAAAAACCAAACCACCAAAACCCCACGATATTTTGACCGCTG
>NW_009617565.1:2900-8166 GCF_000690535.1 Cariama cristata | reverse complement strand
CAGAGCCGGCACCCCGGGGGCTCAGTGGGGAGAGACCCCCACACACACGTAATCCTGGGCCCAACAGCTTTGCAAGCTGAGGTTTCATCGCAGCTGGTTTACGCCGGGCAATGCAGGAGCCGAGCACCAGTGTCAAGGGAATTCTTTGGTCTTTTTGATCTTGATAAATCCAGTGGGAATCCAAGGTCCCCAGTTCAAAAGCCTTCGCTTCCTCGCATAAACTTGCCGTCACGTTAGCAAGCCACAGGCTTCCTCCGGTCTGCCCCAAAACTGCTTTGCAATGGGTGCAAGCTGTAACTTGTTCGCAGTAGGAAACAAGGCTGGTCAGTGGCGGCTTCCCAAGGCTTCCCGAGAAACCTGTCCCTCGCACTGGCTTCTTATTCTGGTTCCTAACCCTGGTTTCCATACTCTTATCGTCTTCAGATCATGCAAATCATGTAAACACAACAGGTCTGGGAAGGTTCCCTTCCCTTATGACACCAGGCTGATGTATTGGATTTTCCTTTCAGGTTGGATTTTTCCCATGGGAAAAAGAAAAATGCTGTTTATTCAGCACTGTCAGGAGTGGGAATAGCCCCCCCACAGAGACTCCTGGCGTTACAGGTGCTAGAACCAAAGCTCTGTGGGAGAAGGGCTAAACTCTGCAGCACCAGGCACCAAAATGTTTGGCCTCTCTAGCAGAGTAGAGAACAGTAGTGTAGTTCAGAGTTGTTGTAGGCAAAAAACCACAGCTTAAATTGTGCAGTCTTACAGATGGGAGACAACTGGATGTGTTTGTACGGGGAGGTGGAGGGCAAACCAGAATTTTTGAGCTCTCATCTAGAAGCTGCTACACACGCTCTACAATTAGTGCAAGCTGGTTGTAAAGTCTGATAAAAGAAAGTGGAATATCCTGAATGCTCCAGCTAATAAAGAGGCAGAACCACTGATTAGGAGGCTGATCACACATTGTGGTCCTGCACATAGACTATTTAGATCAGGAAAAATGGGGACTTACATTTCTGGAAAGAAAAGGAGGCCAGAAAGAAGGGTTCCCGAACTGAAGAAGTGTTTTTTGGAGAAAATTAGGAGGGCTGGAAAGAAAGGAATTTCCTCATGGCTGGAGGAAACATCCCCGGATTGGTAAAATCCTGGTGATCAGGGAGCTGCGTGGAGGTGAGCACAGGGGATGCTCAGGGAGCTTGGCTGCCCGGCAGCACTGGGGGGGACAGTGAGACAGTGGGAGGGAACCCACTCGAGGAGAAGCTCAGGGCTTGCTGGTAGATAAACCCCAGCATCCAGACCCACCCCGGGCTGTCCTTTACTCTGTCTTGCCCATGACAGGGGCAGATGGCTTTGCCATACTCCTGGTTTTCTCCTCTGTGCTCAAGGATCCGTGCTCCAGAGACCTTGTGCTGTTTTCTACTCAGATGGGGAGGTGACGGACTTCTCTCTTCACTCCAGTTTCTCCTCAGACCCTTTGTCCTGGCTCTCCGCTCAGCTCCTCCGCCAAGTCCTCAACCTTCAGGTCACTGCCCAAGTGCCCTGCCTGTCCCCAGGATCTCTCTGCCTTGCAGGCCAAGCACTGTGATGGAGAGCTGCTCCGGTGGGACAGACGTAGCAGGTACCACCATCAAAGTCCCTTGAGTGGGTCTGTCCCTGAGCTCCACAGGCCGCTCTGTGCTGTGACCGAGGACAGCTATTCACAGGCCAGCTCTCTGAACCAGGGCTTATTATGGTGATGCTCAGGCAGAGGCTGCAGAAGGAGTCTTCAGCCTTTTGTTTAGCTCCTTAGGACCCAGATTTTGACTTTTAAAACACTTCTAAAACTCTATAAATAAATCACGTACTGTGCGCTTGAGTTAACATTAGCCTAAAACCCACCCTCCTTATAGCTCATGTCAGGCAAATAAGACAGGCTTGATAACTGGAGAGTGTGATTTATAAAGGCACCATATGGAAGCTTGTCTAAGAATTATAATTGATTAGTGAGCAGCAGAAATATTGCCGTGGTACAGAGCACGAATACCTCAAAGGTTTAGTTCCTTCAAGGAGCCTGGCGCTACAGTGACTCTGGCATTCGTTCCAACCCAATCCCTGTAAAATCACCCTCCATCAGCATCCCAGCGGCAGCCAATTCCCTGGGGGGCTTCTCACCCAGGAGCAGTGGTGCTGAATCTGGAAGCATGCTGATAACTCGAGGACATGATTCATCCAAGGGTAGCAGAGGCGGGTGTGTAAGTGCAGCCATCCGTCTGCCAAGCCCTTTGATTTTCTTAGTGCTCCGGGAAGAACTTCTGGCCTGGGATCCGTCTAGACACTGCAGGCAGGTATCAGGCAGCGGTTATTCTCATGGCATCAGCTCTGGGTGACGACAGACAGTCCCAGGCAAGCAGGGAGGGGAGGAAAGCAGCGTGGCTTCCCTTTTAATCAGGGATTTGGGGCTCAGGGAAAGCGAACAAGACCCCACGGCACACTGAATGCTGAGTACGTGTCGGATTCGATCCCCGCTGCGTCGCAGCTCACGCAGCTCGCCCAGGGCTGACCTGAGTCTCCCCGTGAAGCTGGGGCTCTCTCGGTGCTGTCTTGCATGAAAAATGCTCCTTACAGACCTACAGCCTGAACTGTCTCGGTAGGCATGAAGAGAGAAATAAAAGACTCTAAATAGAGTGCGTGACAAAAATTCATATTTCTAGCAATAGGCAGCATCCAGCGCACATTAGACAAGAGTTGTTGAGTTAATTAGAAATGTATATTTGATACCCAGTCTGAACAGGGCCCTGCACGCTGCTAAGGTTTAATAATTGATTTGTAATTTATTTGCTCATTAATTCTTTCTCTTTCAGAGCGAAGCCAAGAGCTCGTGCACACTCGTCCATCATCCCGGCCAGCAGCGCCGCAGCCCCTGCTCCCACAGAGCTGTCAGGGGTGACAGACTGGAGCCTCGCGCAGGCTGTAATTAGTTACTTACTTCAGGAGCTTTTTATAGGAGACTGCGTGCCTCTCGAGAAAGATTAACAAAGGGTTTATTTCCTGCGGGCTCGGGCCGCATGTCAGCAAAACCCAGGCTCCAGAAATTATTGATTCACTTTCCATAAGGTTTGCATTTTCAAGGTAAGTGATTTGGCTGTTACAGGCGTCACGTCCCAGGGCTTCATTCATCACAGCACAGAAACGGGGCTGACCGAACCGCTGGGAGCAGGTTCAGGTTTAAACAGAGGCTGCAACGCTTTCTCTCACTGTCACCGTGTGTTACAACAGCAAAAAGGGTTTCCAGGGTGCCCATTCCCAGCTAATCAGAGAGAAAACATAATTGCGATCCCCAGGTGACTGCAAGATACCCACTCCCTTCTGCTGTCATAGGATCAGGGAGTTTACAGGCTCATTCCTATACGCTCATTCCTTTTATTTGCCATATGTTTTCTGAACCTTCAGGACTGTATCGTCTGAGTCTTAGCTTTCAAGCCTTCTACTGCAAAGCGGATTAGAAGTCCCCATTACCTCCCAGAGGCAAACGGTGTTTCTCAGATGACTGGGAGATCCCAGGGTCTTGGAAACCAGGGACAGCCCACATGGACCAGCGGACACCGAGACATCCGAGAGTAGCAGGGCAAACAAGCAAAATACCAACGGGATGGAAAAGGGCCCAAAGAGCAACAGTTGGCAAGAGGGAAAGTATTTTGAATAGTCAAGATGGGCATTTCAGAGGTGAAGATCACATTTTTAATAAAGAAACGTGCAGCTTACACTCTTGCTAGGAAGGAGAAGTTCTGTTTCTGCCCAGTGCTGCAGGGCAGAAGCTGCCATCTCCCCTTCTATCTCACCAGTCCTTGTCCCCTTTCCACTGGCCTGAAAAACTCTGGCTCTGGGAAAGTGCTGTAAAGACAGAGGCAATAAGGAGCGAAAAACTGGGTAGGAAATGGGGTAGGAATGGCACGTCCCCACAGGGGCATGGCAAAGCTCCCCAGGAAGGCTGGAGGGCCCAGAGACAATTTTGGCAGGAGCAAGGGCATGGAACAAGCCAGTCTTCATGTGTGAAATCTCACATAGAGCTGCTGCTATAAATAAGGATGGTGGATTGATTGCCATAAATCACAACCCTGCTGACATCCCAGAGCTCTCGCAAGCAGCAGGGATGCTCGTGTGGCTGGTTGCTCTCCCTTGGCAGAGGCAGGGGAGAGATTAGTCATTCGTTGTGTTTCCTGAAACCACCTCCTCCCTCCCCCACACGGCGATGGCTGGAAGAGAAGGGAGGATTTGAAGCTCCTTGTGAAAAAGGCTATGACTGGTCTTAATCACTGAGTTCCCCAGGTTCATGGGATCGAGCCCTCGTACTCCCGGGGAAAGTGTTGCTGTCAGTAAGGTTACTGCTTATTTTGAGCTGAAGAAAATGAGAATCCACATCATCTTCCTTTGAAGTTAAAAACCTCATTTCTACTGTGTTTACTGGGATGACACGGAGATTGTACGGTGGGACCAGCTCAAAGGGGACGTATCTGCTCCCACCGCAGTTGGGTTTGCCCTCGGCTGACCTGGTCGAGCAAACGCTACAGAACTGCGGCAGGCGAGAGCCACGGAGCAGGATTGGCTCTGTGCCCTGCTCCCACACGGCCACGGCATCTGCCTGCAGGATGGCCCCCCTCAACAGCACTGAAACCCCAGCCGGGGCTCTCCGTAGAGACACAGCCTGGGTTAGTGGTTTTGCTGCACAAAAGCACCTGGCTCCTTTGTTTGATCTGTTTGTAACTTCCCGGACTTCACTAGCATCATTCCTGATTTACATCCCTGTGAAGACACGACAGTCTCACCCTGGACACGGTCCCCCAGCAAAGCTCCAGCACTCAAAACCCAACAGCCCCTGCGATACCCCCAGCCAGCAGCAGCCCAGGGACTGCTCCCCACCTGTGAGCCCTTTAAAACCTTTTCTACAAATGTACTTTTCTTAAAGTTCAAAACGTTCTGGGTATAAATCCTTCTCCTCCCTTCCATGCTGCTGGAAGTTTGCTACCGGCTGTATATTTTTAGATTTTAAAAATGTCACCCTCAACCGCTCTGAGTGCACGTAAGTACTGTAAGAACCAAACCGTATAGACCTCCTGTCAATAACACCAGCCTCGGATGGACTCCCTGCAGCCCTGGCAGAGTAAATTATAGCCTTTGCCCCCCAAATAGTGGCTGCCTGCTTATTACTGGCTTTCATCTTTATTGCCTCTTAAGGTAAAACGGCTGGAGTGACAACAGCAAATAGCTAGCCACAAATTGTCTCTCCTGCCGGCCTTCCTCCCGC
>NW_009617565.1:0-2844 GCF_000690535.1 Cariama cristata | reverse complement strand
AGCAGGCTGAAATGCGGGGCGAGCCCCCAGCACCCCGCAAGGATGCTGAAATGGGCTGTGAGCACCCTACCAAGCCATCCAGGGGGCCTTCCTAAATCCCACCCTGCCCTTCTCCTGCCACAGTCCCTGCAGGGACCAAGCACCCTAGGAGGGTCAAAGGGATTTGATAGAAAAGAAAACTCCTGAAAAGAGAGAATAGCCCTGTTTTAGCCAAACTAGGACAAGGGACCAAGCACCCTTGGAGGGTCACACCCAGAGGAACACTGGACAGTTGACCCTATTTCGCCCTCTCACTTACATCACCACAGATTTTTATTGTGTGGGATCATCTCCTATTAGACACCAGTGAATCCACAGCTCACTGGATGGTGCAAATGGCTCTACACATGGGGAATGTTTCATGTGGCTCACCCCTTGCTTGCTACCACGAACTGGCCCCTGAGACCCACTCCATTCCCCCTGCTGTCACCACAACAGTCTGGGTTGTGCTTGGGGACACGGTGCTGTGGAAGGTCAGGGCTAAAAACTGGCTGAACTGAGCTGTACTGCCAGTGTAACGCAGAGCCTGAAACTCGTGGTGAGCACTTTTGATGTGCTTGAAGGAATCTCCTGCCAATGAGCCTCTTCCAAGGGGCCAGGCAGAGAGCTTGGGGTGGAAGAGGTGGAATTTCCAGCAGAGAGAAAGGAGAGAGGCAGTGGTCCCCGAAAAAGAAACAAGAAGATTTATCAGCACATGAAGACCAGATCCTTCTAGGCAGGGGTTAATCTACGGGGTCTTTGGGGACCCACCTCCACCCTCCAGATAGCTGGAAATTGTGCACAACACGTTCTTTGCAATAAGGAGGGAAACATTTTTGGAGCAGGAACAGACAGGCCAGAGCAAGCTTTTCTCATCCAACCGGAGTCTGACGGGAGGATCCAGTTTCAGAGGATTAGGTAATGTCTTCGGATCGCCCAGGAACCCACGTCCTGATGTGTCTGCTCAGGCAGTGAGCTGGGAGGGGAGGCAGACGTTGATGGCCATGGACACACAAGAGCAGCCCTCCCAATCTGGTCCCTCTCAGACTCCTCACTCGCCCACAGCACGTGGGCAGGGATGGACCAGGGACAGGGCAGAGTTGGGGCAGGGACGCGGCAGGGATGGGGGAGGGACAGGGCAGGGATGGGGAAGGTATGGAGCAGGGATGGAGCAGGGATGGGGCGGGCATGGGGCAGGCATGGAGCAGGCATGGAGCAGGGATGATGGGTCCTAGCTAGTGACTGATAGGGGATAAGAGACTCAGGGCAGGGGGCAGTGCCATTTCTCTGCGCATCCTGTGGCACATCGTGGTCAGAGTCAATTTGATTGCCCATCCAGGGGTGAGGAAGGGCTTTTCCCTCACGTGGGGCTGGTGGGACGGTACAGGGGCAAAGGTTTTCTCTGTCTGCAGTGTGCAGCCTAACCCCCTCCCAAGCCCTACCAGGACATTGGAGACCCCCTTCCCTGCCATCGAGATGAAGCCCTGCGGCTCCTTCAGCCCCTCCTGATAGCACAGTGTCCTTAGGGCCCCACCACCCTCCCGTGACGGTGTTCGTTCCATACCCCTGCTCCTTTCCCACCACTTTGCTCCAGCCTGCAAAGTTCGCAAGCAGCAAAACAGGAGGGTGATGGGAGACTGGATGGGGCTGGACGGGAGCACCCTCCCCGCTCCATCTCTGGCTCCCTGGCTGACCTTGAACCAGGCAGTTCCCTCTCCCTCCTCTCATCTCCCTCCCTGGCTCCCTCCAGCTCTGCCGTGAACTCCTACAAGGTAGCCCCTACCACGGCAAAGGATGTGGCTGCACTTACCACAAGGTAGGGTGCTTTTATGTTATAAATTAAAAGGTCCAGACAAAATGAATAACAGGAGCTGTGTCCTCAGGAATCACAACAACTCAAACACAAGCTTTGTACAAGAAAATGAATCAAATTATTTGGCTGTTTTACTCATCAGGCTGTCCTACCTTTAACAGTATCCTAGCAAACACTTGTGTCTTCATTTAATTTTCTTCAGCCTAATACCCACCATAAAAGAAATACAGCAGAAAGCCCGTCTGATAACTTTAGCAAATTTCCATTCGACCCTCCCCTTGGGTTTTGGGTTGAGTGTTGAGTGAATGAGCTTTAAAAGCATCTTTTCATTTAGTCTTCCACAGCAGAAAATCACCGAGCCAAGAATCATACCTCACTTTGTCAGTAGAAAAACAAGATGTGGGCTTAGTGGAATTGAGTTGCGTTGGAGCACAGTATGGAAAATCTTGCATATAAAGCCAAACAAGGTTTCACTGCCAGTGTTGTAAGGGAGAGAGATGCAAAATTTTTGTGGCTAGTATTTCTCGCCTGTGCCTTGGGATCTCAGGCTCTTTGGAAATGAAAGATACTCATTTTAGGCAATGTTTTACTTTAAGCATTTTGTTAACCCTTTGTCCAACTGCAAGGAAAAAGCAGATGCTTGTATTCTTTGAAGGAAAAATGAGCTAAAATACTTAAGATACAGTGTTTAGGCGGCGGGCTGTTGATCCACACAACTCGCCGCAGCGAGAAATTTCAGCGTCAGGACAGAAATTTCAGAGTCAGGGGAAGGAAATGGAGGTGACCGACAGCGAAGCATCTTTCAAGGACAGAAAGCTGCTCAGCGGACGGGCTCAGAAAGTCCAGAGGTCCCTGCATGGCACCAGGGAGCATGAAAGGGAGGCAGAGCTTCCCTCCAGCTCCGCAGCCCTCCAGGATGCTGTCAAAAGCGAGCGGTAAACCAAAACATCTTTTTTTCTTTTTTTATTTTTTTCTTTTTTTTGGTCTTTTTTTCTTTTTTTCTTTTTTTTCTT
>NW_009617564.1:0-247 GCF_000690535.1 Cariama cristata | reverse complement strand
AGGCTGCCAGCAGGATCCCAGCCTGGCTGGGTGACGCTCCTGCTTGGAGACTGCGCTGCAGGCTCTGTTTGTTGCTGTAAACACGCTCGCTGCTGCAGCTTCCCTGTTACTATCTATAGCCACGATCTCTTGGCTCCCGTGCAAGGCGAGTCTGCGGTCTGGCTCCCAGCTTAGCCTGACCTGAGCCAGGGCTGCCTGACATCCCCGTCGTGGGTGGGTGTCTCCGGGCTTCCCTGCAACAAGGGTC
>NW_009617563.1:5244-29386 GCF_000690535.1 Cariama cristata | reverse complement strand
TATCTATATATCTATATCTATATATATTCTTAAATCATTCTTCCCTTCCTGAATGGAGGACAAAATATATTACAATTGAATTCATGCTGTTGGATTGAAGTAATACACACCAAATGCTCAGTACTGGTTTTATCAAAAAAGGAAATGAGAATGTAACCTCACTTATCAGCACCAGCTAATGCATTCCCATTCACAGTAAAGCATTTCCCCAGCTAGCCGCATTCCCTTCCCCAGCTAGCCGCGTTCCCCAGCCCCGTTATGCCTGGTTCAGCTTTCAAGGCAATGATGTTTCAAAGTGGCAGCCCTTAATTTTAGAACCTTCAGTTCATAACCTTAGCTTCCTTTTAAATTAATATTTTCTCTGAAATACAGTTAAAATGCACAGATAAAAATACAGTTAAAAGAGTATCCCAATATATTTACTATATTTATTTACTTCATTTCAAAGTTAGTTGTCTTTTGTTTGTTAACAGAACAAACAAGACAGAATTATTAAATGGTGTGCCCAGAACTCCAGGCAATCTGCATGTATGCAGAATTTAGCATACAGGTTGCCTACCTGTCCACCTTCACCTGCCAGTTTGACAGTACTCCTCCCGGGGCTCGGTAAAGGGCAGTTTAGGTCCCTCAGGAAAACCCTGAGAACCCACCTCTCATATGTTACACAAAAGCTCTAAGGCACAAATGCTTTGTTTAAAAGAAGCTTCTAACTCTATTTTAATGTTTCCTTTCCAAGAACTGGATTATTGGGCATCAAAACAATAGTTGTTGTTGAATGAAAAACACTGAGAGAAACAGCAAATTTAAATTGGTTTGATTCAAACAGGTACATATTGTTTTTCCACCTGGTCATCAATCCTAAAATGTTCACTTATTTGCATTCTGTGTAAAGCATTATATTTGCAACATGGTTCTGCAGTTGTAAATAACCTCTGCCTCACACTTCAGCTCAGTGATGGAGGATAAATATGTCACCATCTGGGTAAGTACCTGCACTCTTTTCTTCAATTTATCTCAGGTTTATGAATTTTTGCCTACTGATGTCAAAAAATATGGGGGACACTCTTTAGAAAAACTTATTTAGAACAAATACCTTTTAGAATATTTCAAATGAAGAGATGATTCCAGACGAGTCCCCAGCAGTGTTGAGTTCTATTTCACACCCTCTTTATTATTTTAGCACTCCAAGGCGCTGCAAACACTGTCCAAAACATGCCCAGTTGTAATTCAGCAATTACACACAACTCGATACTCAAGCCTCTCAAGTGTTTGCCAGAATCTTTGGTTTCTGATTTTCAAGGTGGTTTCAATAAATTAAACAAAAAACTTAATTTCCCATTCTCTTTAGATAGATAAATAAATCATTGAAAACAGTTATGTAAGTGTTTTACTATTTGCAATCAGGAATTGCTTTCTTTGGCAAAATCTTAAATAAAGTATTGCCTACATGAAATATTTTACAAGAATTTTATAAAATATCTTGCCTGAATAATACACATGGCATCTTACATACATATTAAACATTTACAAGGATTTGGATCATTTATACCCCAAAATGACAAATGCTTAAAAAAAAAATAAAAAAATCACAAAACCCCCACAGATGGTTACATTGGCCAGTTGGCACACAGGGCTGCTAGCAGAACAGAAGCTGTGGCAGACCGAGCTGTTTTAACTCTGTTGCTAAAGTGTCTGATGAAAGAAAAACACTCTGATATGTTTTCATACAGCTTCTATGCCTAGAGAGAGGATCCAAATAGGTCTCTCTCAGGGTTTCTTTTGTCTTATTAAGACTTATTTCAGAGACTGAGAGATCTTTCATAACAATTTCTACTTCTAACTTTAAAAACAGGGACATCCAAAACTTGTTTCCTAATCTAATTTCTAGTAGAAAGCATATATCAGAACAATTAAGTTTAATATTAAAGAATCTGAGCATGCATCCCCTAGTTCTTTCCATTACATAGCCAAATAATAAATTAAAGAGTGCCTAAGCATACATGCTATTAACTGTTTGACCACTGAAATCCAGAGTCACAGGGTTGACTGCAAAAGAAGTTAATTAAATGAATGCAAATACTATATGAAAAGTTTGCCGCAGAATTTCAACAGATCCTCCTACAACAGCAGATGGAAAGGATTAGAAACAAGCCTGTAAGCAGTGATATAATACAGGCTGATTTCCAATACCTCATTTCATACAGATTCTCTCATGTCAAATAAAGCAACTTTCCACTATTGTTTTCTGTGGAGACACTCACATGGTTTATCTCCCACCTCACAAAATAAAATAATTCTTTTTTTTTTAAAAAAAAGGAAAATAAATATATTTCTTCTCTGAGATCCCTAGCCCCCTACAAAACAGCTAAAATTGGCCAACGGGTTCAAAGGAATGGGATGAAAAGGAAAAGGAAGAAAAGCAGATCCAGAGAAAGATCTTTGATAAACCAGGGCTAAAACAGTTAATTCAAAATGTAAGTCTTTTCAAATCTATCACATACATATAAGAATAAACTTGCTTGTTTATATAAGTTTTATAAACTACATTGGACAGATCTTCAAAAGAAAGTTGGGGTGAGAGCACTTTGTGCGTGGTCTCATTGTTTTGCAGCCTTTCCTATTTCCTTTATATTTTTAAGGTTTCATTTTGGTGTACAGCATGGGTGGTAACAGCCATTTCAGTTGATCCTGGGACCCCATCTATCTTAGCAGGTTGAAAGAGTGAATGCATGGCTTTACCACTTCGATTGCCCATTAAGTGAAGCATATGATAGCTGACATGATTTGCAGCAGATGTTGGAAGAGTGCCCTTTCTCTGCTCCATCAACCTTTTCCTTACAAGATTTCACTCCTATTAGACATGAGATCCACAGTTATAACTTGTAGCACTTGCAGAACTGGTATCTGCAGGGCTTAATTTTCACATAGCTAAGGCACTACTGCTGCCTGTTCCAAAGGGGCTTAGAGTTCTACTCCAACAAAACTTGTGAACAAAGCTGTTACTGTTCAGAGTATTTCAAGTAGTTTCATGAGAATACCATTAAAACTCTTCTTTTCTGACAATAACACAATGGAAACATTTAACCAGACTTCAAATTTGCTACTGACAGTAAAGGTCTTGGAAAACTATGGATAGGATTACAATTCTCCTTTAGTCTTACTTTTCCCTTGTTTGCCTAACACTCCATGATTAAATTTTTATTTATTTTCTTGTTTTTCCTCATAAAATTGAAAAACTTTGCCAGGAACAAAAACAAGTGCCTCAAAAGGTAAGTCAGAAATACAAAAAACATTTTAAATCCCCAAAACAGCTATTATTTACATTATAAATCAATCTAAAAAAATTATACAATAGCAAATAATGAACCTTAAAGATCTGTAAATTATGGGATTTCATCTTCAGTTTTTCAACATAATTTTCAGTTCCTGTAAATGTTGAATTTCAATTCCTGACCAAAGTAATTGGAAGAATGATTCTTACCCTACAATGAGAATTTGTCTTCTATGTAATTCATCATTTCATACGAATGATGACAAATACTGCTTTATCTGATCTTACCTTTGGTGTGTTTTTAAGAAAGTATTGCTTTTGTACTATCTTGATTTAGTCCAAATATTGGCCCAGTAAACAAGGTGAAGCATTACTAACAAATAATTAAAAATTAAACCAAAATCAACTCAGATTATTAAATTCTGTAGCTGACTGCTTACCTTGTTCAGACAATGTTACTTTCCATAGAAAAGAGAATTTCACAGGGCAAAATTTGTGTATTGTAGAGAATTACATTATTCAAGGATAAAGACATAAAGGGACATCCACGTCTTTGGACAACTGCTAACAGTTGTTGGCACTTTTTCCCCCCTCACAATTTCCCTTTTCTTCATGAAGGTTCCCCACCACATGATTCAGTATCACCACACAAAACTAAGAATATTAGTCTAAAGAAGAAAGGACTGGGGAGTCCACGATACAGATAGCAACAGTAAAACATCATCTGTGCCACTACAAACCTGACTGGCACACACAGGTCTTCCCTATTTAGTTTGGGACATGCTGACTCCAAAAACATATCCTACAGCACAGAATCTCAGATGATGTTCCTGAGCATCCACCAGTTTATACCAACTGGAAGGCTGTAGATAATTTTGAGTCAGTGCTGATTTGTGCTAATCTGCCCATTTACATCTCTACATATCATAGTTTTCATTTCCCTATTCTATGACCTTGTTTTTCAGCTACGTTTAGAGGAATTTTTCACCTTTTCTACTCCTTTTTTTGTACTCTCCACCAAGGATACGGTGAGACGACCAGTACAGTGGATTTTAAACAAAGGAGAAAGGAATTAGTCAATCCCTAATAAACTACTCATTTACTTCTGCTTTTTTTTAATGGGCAGAACATCAGCAATATGAGTTTCTCCCTGTTTTCAGCAATAACTGTACTACTGCAACAACAGACAAGCTCACAATGACAGTACAGCCCCAAAATCTTGAATAACTAACTGCAGCCACAACAGAGTGCAGACTAAATTCAAGCCACTTTATTTCCAAAAGCAATTAAAAAATTTGCCATTTTTCCCTTCAGTTACCATATGAAATAAAGCTACGTGAATCACAACCAACAGTAATTCACTTCCTGTGACACGATTCCCAAAGCCAGACACATCAAAGCATACTTCGTTGTTCACCGATATGTTTGCTGTTGTCCTTACTGCAAAGAAATTTTGGAGGGAATGTTCTTCACTCACTGAACCCATTTACTCAAGCAGCAGGAAAGTAATGAAAAAAATCTACTCAAGTTGAAACTGTAAGTGGCATTAAAATGTTATTAACCCATTTAGAGAAATGTAGACCAGCTGAACACGAACTCTCTATGATACAAGTCCCAAGTGAATACAGTAAAACAGGCAAAATTGCACAGAACAGTTAACATTTCAGAATTTCTTGTTCCAGGAAATGAAGGGTAAACAAGTTTTCTCTTATGTGTTTAGAATGGATAATAATGTTTATTAAATTTCTGAAGAGTGACATCTCAAACAGGAGATCAAATCAGGATTTCAAGATAAAGCTGCAGAAGCTATGTGAACACTGGAATAAATAAGCAGCACCTGGAAAAGAAAGTTATAGGGCTTGTGGCAAGAACAGCTCTAAAATAGGAGTTGGCTGAAGGATCTGAAAAGTCTTTTGTAGAGCTCTTCTGCTTTTGACATTATGCTGTCTGCTCTTCACAATGGTTAATTCTTCGTCGTCTCTGATCATTTGATTCCTTCTCAGCTTCCTTCAACACTTTTCAGCCATTCCTGCCAACTCCAGTCCTTTTACTGAGCTCTCCCTGGATATTGCTGTTTTCCATTTCTACTACCTACTTTGAACTCATTTTTCAGCTATTTCACTTTCTTGCTTTGCCCACCCCACCCACCATCTGCTCCACTCGTCTCCTTTCTGCTTCTGTCTCCATTTGTCAGCTGTTCTCTCTTAGTTCCCTTAGCTGTTTTCATTCTTTCAACTCCCGCAATCTTTCTGAATTTCCCCTTACCTACGCTGTTATCCTGTTTTATTCACTGCTTTCCTCTTTATTACACCTACTTCTTCCTGCAGCATTTCACTCTATCACAGCAAAAGCATTCCCTTTGGATTCTGCACACATAATATTGCAATTAGACAATTATTTCTCCTTCTTGTCTCCAATCTTTTTTTTTTTTTTACCTCCCTCTTTTGCTTAGCACTTTTCTATTTGCTGCATTTATTTTGTTGAGGCAAATAGATGTCATCATAGAATAAATCATAAAAGATGACAAAAAAAATCAGGTGAACTGAAAGAAGATGCTGGAAGAAGATGAAAAGACCTTTATTTTGGAAAAAAAAAAAAAAGGTAGTGTTTTGTGTATTTTTCATAGCATCAGTGAAAGAGAGGTCTGGAACAGATGGCAGAGGACTATGTAATACAAACTTTCCATTAAGGACTGAAAAATATTGATGTAATCTATGACAGATATTTATCAAACCTATTCTTAACAACCAACAAAGGAAATTCTGTAACATCCGTAGCTAGCCTGCTATAATGCTTTCCTGCTCTCTTTCCTAAAAATATCCAATGTAATGTGTTTGCCTGAATCCATAATGACCTTGATTCCATAAATACTACACACAGTCCCACAGCTGGTTTAAAAAAAAAAATCAATATAATTTTTCAAAACAGACTTATTAAGTTTTTGAAAACATATTTTTAACCCATTGATGATAAACTACCTCAGATTACCTCCATGCAGGATAAGAATATGCATACAGGCAATGGAGTAATACACTACTACCTGCTCCATCATAAATGTTTGTTGGCTTGTGCTACCGTCATTGGGAGATAAATTTTGTCACCGCTCATTTTTTTCAGCACGGACCCAGCAGTTTCATGCTGGCTTCTCATAAGGTAACCTTTGTTCCTTACAGCTTTGGGTTGACATTGTAATGGCTGTGGCGCGACATAAAACCGGGTAAAATTCATCTCTCACATTATACGTCAGCATGCTGGGATCAGTTGTCTAATCCAACAGCTGCTTTAGAGCACTCTTATGCTTTGGTACTTGGTTTCATTAGCAGCAGTACCAGCAGTCTGCATTCTACTTCTTCCTGCCTGACCCAGGCATGAAGCAACGAGCAACTGAAAAGTCGCACTGTCCTACCTTCTCCTCTCTTCTGACTAAATAAACCTACTTCACTTAATCTTTCTTCACAGGTCATGATTTCCATTTTGCTCTCCTTCGAAATTTGTCAGCACATTTAACATCACCATGTCAGACATCATCAGCATGATGTCCAAATCTGAGCAATATTTCTGCCTCATTAGCTCCAAATAGCACAGATTAATTACCTCCTGTTTCTTACATACAAAACTCTTGCTAACACATCCCAAAGTGAGACGTGGCTTTGTGAAATAAGCAGCCTCAATCTCTTGACAAACTGGCATAGTCAGTCTGCAATCCACTCCATTTCAGAGCCTCTTCTGTTATGGACTGTAAAGCCCACGGATGCCACAGTGTACTTGTGCTGAGCTGCTTTGCTTCTGTAATACATTGCACTGCCTCCATCTTTATGAAACTCTCCCTTTTTAACAGGGGACCACATCTCCAGGTCCTCCGAGACTGATTTGAATTGCGATCAGGCAGACTGAAGCACATGCAACACAAAAGAATGAACCAGGTACCATTTGGATTAAAACTGAATAAGTTCAGGAAAAAAAAAAAAAAAAAATTTCTTCTCACCATTGTCAATTTTCTTTCCATTTCCAAAAACTTTTACTCAGAAAAAGCCAGAAATATTTCCTTTGAGAGACACTTATTACAGTGTAAAGATCACCATAGAACATCTACACCATTAAACACATCTCCAGAAATGTTTGCATTAACTTTGGATTTGTGTAAATTTCATGGCATATATAACCTTCTTAAAAGCTTGTAGTAGCCTCCAAAAAGATGAGTTTCACCAGAAATGTATTCTCCCCTCATATCAAGAACTGAGCTCCATGCTGAGGTTTTATTGAGGAAAAATTCCTTTTTGTCTGATAGACAGAAGCATTTAGAGAAATGATTAATTGCCATGCTGCACACAAGTCATACCTGGGAGTGTGATTGAATGAATCTATGAAAGAACAAGTGAGTGGATAAAATCAACGTATTTATAGATCTCACATTGACTTGCGTTATATCATATCATATCCTATACTTTTGTATTAGTTTTGTAAGGTTCATAACAAACTTGCAGAGCTTATAAATAGCAATACAGAAAACTCTTCTGAAAGAGATTTCTAAAAACAGCTTACAACTTTGGGTACTCAACCTGAAGCACTTGCAGCAACTAATTTGCAGATGTGAGCTTAAGAAATGGAAATTTTGCCTTCTTATCTCATCTCAACAATTTCTTCTATAAATCGGGGGGGTGGGGGGGGGGAAGAGAGAGAAAGAGCAGCCAGTTCAACTAAAACGTTTCTTTTCACTTCAATTCATTAAGGAGTCCACAAACACATATTTTTATTATTTGCTATTCCCCTAGAACTTCATAGTCTTTCACTACTAATAAGGAATGTTTTAGATACAATTATCCAAAACTAGCTTCAGAGAAAATACGATAGACGCATTTGTACAAACTGGTTGTCAAAGGTGGAACAGAGCGTAACTGAAGTAACACAGTTCTAATTTGCTTTGAATTGTCCAAAGACTATTTAGGGAGCAAAGATAATTTGTAGGGTGCCAGTACAGCATAAGAACCAAAACCTGCATTTTTTTTATAATAAGCCTATGCCACATTTGGGTGTTTTCCTCTGTCTGGTAAAGCTGTCTGGCATGGGCACGTTTGGGAAAGCTGGTATCAGGAGACTACAAAGGCTCTAACCTTTGAAATGTTTTGGTTTTATTCTGCCATGGATTTCAAGTTTCATCATCATCATTACTGATGATCCAATACTATTACTAACAGAAAAAGCAGTATCGCCTCCTGTGTTCACCTTAAATTGTGATCTAATGATCGGTAACTGTTACAAAGACGGGCTGATGCACTTTTCATGAATACTGTTAGAACTTGTTGTAGAGTTTTGATCTAGGTAATTGGGAGTTATTACGACAGAGAAGGAGGAAGCAAATCATGCTAGTTATGTGCCCTGTAAGTGCAGTGCTGACCAAGTCTGATGTTCGAAAGCCACCTTGCATCTCTACACAAAAAGCAGGGACATGCAATTCAGCTATATACCAAGTTGAACTAACAGAAACAACCAACAGACAGCTTGCATTTGGAATGAATAGGTATTAACTCAACTACTTGTTAAGCCCTATCAAAACACGTTTCTGTCAATATTCCTTGTATTTCCTCCCTCATGAGGTACTCTGGAGCTCACACTAGCTATCTTATCAAGTTCCCTCAGCAGATGTCTAAGAGTCAGCCTCTCACTCTTTTTCCCCAATTTTCTGCTAAAAAAAAAAAATTAAAAAATACATTTTCATCTCTACAACAAACTGAGTAGAACTTTGACTTGGAGCCAGAAGAGTGGTCACAACCTCCCTCTGGCATAATGAAATGTTGCATTGTCCCAGTGTGAATTCTGGACTTCAGTCTATTTCATAAGATCTTGACGAAGCCTCTTCATGTTGTATTTTTAAGGAGGTTGTCTTTCCTTTTTCTCCTCAAATTTTCCCAGCTATCACATAAAATCAGAAGGATAAGAAACAGAAACTTAGTTTTTGACTAGGAAAAGATTTGATACTGATCCTGGAAAGTCTTTTAGTTTGTAGAACCTGAGAAAATGTTCCATAGTATGGTTTTATCACATGTATATTTATCTGCTTGCTTTAAAATTAAAAGGTAATATAGGCTTAGATAAGTACACGTGTGCAAAATTTGAGTCTGTTGACAGTACTAGCACAGAAAGGACAGCAGAAGATACACCAGCTACACAGAATATCCAGCAGAAGCTTTTGACTCTGACAAGTGTAATAATAGTGGACTCATTTTAAAAAAATATCATTTTTTGATTGATCAAATAGTAATAACTATCTTATCACGAATTATGAAAATTATTATTTCTGACCAAATGTGCATTCATCAAAATGTGAACAATAAAGGCAAATTTTAAAATGTCAACTTTATCAGTGATTTGTTTGAAGATTTATCATGGTTATTACTTCAGATTTTTAATAGATACCCTGTTATATGAAATATATTAGTTTGATTAATATTAATATAATTACTGAGAATATTTTAATAATTATATTGAAAAAGACATATTTTGCAATATCTTTTTAAACTTGGTGACAAAATTGTATTTTGCCTTTTCAAAATTCTTCATAACTTCCTTTTCAAGGACCATCTATATTCTTCATTTCTATTTGACACTATAATACATTCCAAGTTCTTCAACTTTCTGAAATAACAATTCTACAGAAAAATAATAAATGCAAAGTTCATGGATACTTGTGATGCTTCTAATGTTCAGTTGTGGAAATGGCAAATTTTTGTTGCCAGGAAAAGAAAATACAAAGAATAGATAAAATATTCTTGCATGTACTTAAAAGAGAGATTTGCACAGAATCAGTAATATAAAGGAAGTAACAATGAAAGATTTAACTCTTCAGATGAAATAAAAATAGCTGTGTTGAGACTTAAAAAAAGAAGTGCTAAAAAAATCTGACTAGCTTTGACATACAAATTTAATTAGACTCAGATTTTTTTTTTCATATCTAAATGTGGATATAGGGGTCTATTTTTAAAGATCAATTCTTTTTCAAAATCAGGAAGATTCTGACATCCTTCTGACAGCCCCAGAGCTACGTGTTACTCCCAAAATCATGCTACCGTGTTTCTTTCTCAAAGTGCATAAAGAACCCAACTGAAAATCATGCACGTTTTCCCTTACTTCAGCATCTACCCCAAATGGATACACCTTTGATCCACATTAGACACATCATGGTTGATCTGCTTTAATGCTTTTCTTTTTCAACATAAGGTTGATATTAGGTATTTTCCTGAATAGTGACACCAAGAAGTGACAAGTATTACATACACGAATAAGATGTGTAAGCTTACATAAGCAAGGCACAATGATGCCTTTTGATATTCTTTTTCAAGCAAAAATATACGTTAATTTCTACTGGTCCTTAGGTTTTCATGTCTGTCTTATTTTGTCCAAGATACTGTTCATGACATTCCTTCTTCAAACAAAAATGCCAATCTACAGAATTATTCAATTAAAATCCTGAGACCATCTTCAGTAGCAGCATTTTTCATTACAATGACAGCTCTTTTAAGACATCTTTTCATTCTGAAGCTTCATGTCTTAGATACATACAGTCAATAGCAACAGAAAACATCAAAACAGGATGAGAAGCACAAATGTAGCTTTTTAAGACTGCAACTGTCTACAGAAATGATTTGCACATAAAAAATACCTTGGAAGAAGTTCCAAAATCAATATAAAATATTTCCTCAAAAAAAAATTATGCTGTATTGAAAGGGTTCCAGGAACATCTTCTGAAGATTACTAACAATTTATGGTCCCAGATCAAGTTCTACAGCTCTTCAAAAGAGTCTCCTAAGCTCTAGCCATGAACTCACTCTACTATAAGGAACACAGGAATGGAAATACAAAGAAAGTGTGTGTGCTATGCCACCGTCCTGGACTACTCACATGAGCTGGTGTAGGCTGCAGCCTGGTGTGACTGACCAATGAAGCCCTGCAATGGGAGAAGGCTCAAAGACAACAAGTAAGGACAATGTGCTCAAGAAGCTCAGAAGACAATGTAGGAAGTGACCACAGCTATCATGAAGGAATCTAAACAAAAAAATCCAACCCCTTGTACAATAATTGATATTTTTACTGGAAATCTTGAAAAATCATCCAAGGTGAATTCCAATGAATTAATTTCTGTGTTCACTTCTATTAACTCTAGGGCAAGAGAGAGTTAGAATCATTAATAACTTTAAGTTTTTGTGTGGATGTTACTCAAGTTGTACATTTCTCTTTATAAAAACTTAAATTTGCAAGGTGGCTTGCATGAGTACGTGAAGTGTGAAATTTTTTTTATTCAACATGCAATCAGATCAGTACTAATGACTGTAACAACTAATGTTGCCAGTGCAATTTCTGACACCCAATTTTCACTCAATACGCATTAAAAAGTCACTGTCACCTCTAAGCAAGTGTAATGAATCATCATCAGGATTTGTAACAAATTTCACAATTTGGCAATCAAAAGACATTTGAATATTCTACTGAGCATTTCAGAGACTGCAAAAACATAACCTTTTATCATTCTTGGGAAAATATTTCAGTGGTAGTGGACAGGACATTGATGGCATTACAGAATGCAGCACGTGTGCAAAGGAACGCAGGCTAAAAAAACACGTGTCTGACTTTTCATGTAAGATTCAAAACAGACTATGTCTATACAACAGCACTGAAAGTTAGAATAAGCAACTACCTGTAAATACAACTGAGCACGAATTTATAGCTCAAAATGTCCAAAATGTATTTGGAAATACTCAATTAATATGAAAGGATTTGTTCTTTAACATTTAATCTGCTTGCTTGCCTACAATGGAGTGGGGACAGCAGGGCAATAGGAGAGCTTTTAAAGTTTATTCTTTGTCCATAAAGCCCAGGAAAGCCAGAAGCCAGCAACACTGACAGGCAGGGCAGCTCAGCCATTTGTCTGTTGCATCTCTGTGCATCCCTGATGATTATAAGGTCTCTACAGCCAGCACTTAGCAGGGAGCCCCATTCCATTACAGAATCCAGCTCTAACACAAATTCTGGAAAGCAAAGAGATGATCTCACTCCCATTGCCCTAGCCACTGAGTCATAACAGCACAAAAACAATCAAGTTCAAAAGCTGATGAAGGAAATCAAAGAACAATCCAAGGGGACAAAAAAAATCCAGAGTGTTACGAAGGTTCTCCCCCAGCCTCTCATTTTTTCTTTTCACTGATATTGAGGAACATATTTTTAACTTGTCTTGTTTCATACAACAGCACGTTACAACAATAAATTATTCATTTAACTGTAGGTAGTCTCCCAGGTGAAAACCCCAAATACAGTTTTAATTTCCATATATCTCTTTCTTCCATGTATAAAACGTTATTAAGAGTATTTTGGTACTTTTGTTTTGTTTATTTTATCACTGAGTCTCATTTACTCGAACACAAGCTTTCCAGTAAAAGGACCCTTCTACTGTACGTATATACCGAATCTCATAGCAAAGTCCAATCCTGACTGTGTTTATATAGCAACACATGTAATTCTTACAATCAGTAGAATAATCCCATTAATGTCCCGAGTGAACTGTGAAGTGAACAAATCCTGACCAGAAAATGAAGCTAGCTACTGTAGTTATTCCCCATAAAGCAGCTTATATTTTTTCAATTGACATCAGCGAACAACTTCCAGAATATTGACACTTTGCAATTTTTCGCTTTTCCATGAATCCTTTTTAATTTTCTCTTTGTCATCACTGAAATCATCTTACTTACATCGAACTTAATTCATTGCAAAGCATGTTTTTGTCAAGAATTTGATTCCATGTACACACCACGGCATATTGCCGCACTGTGACATGAAGCATGGTTAGTGTCTTCGCCAGCACATATCAGAATTACCAGGGACTGCCTCCCAGCCTATTCAGTGTTTGAGCAGACACCTCATAAGATCCAAGAAAGCCAGGAGACATGCACCCCGATATCAATATTGTTCAGTACCTGGTCTCCATGCTTCGTATGTACTCTGAACTTCTGAGCAATTTCACCATTTCAGATTCCTGCTCCTTCACAAAAGATAGCAGGAATCTTGGTGGCTCAGGACCTTGTGCCAAAGTCTTTGCACAGACAAATACAGAGAAAGGAAAGTTCTCTGCTTTTGGCAGGAAGCTATGGCTGTTCTCACTAGAATACACTCCAAACTTTGAGAAAGGAAAGATAAACCGCCAGGGAAGCAGCAGCTTCCCTCTTGTGCTGGTGCTCTGACCCAACAGCACCCAGGCCTGGTGGCTGTGGTATGTCAAAGAGGCTCTCCCATGCTGGTGTCCTCTGCTCAGGAGAACAGCACTTTAAAGATTCCAGTAATAAATGAATTTCACTAGCTCACTACTACTCACTACTGTAGAACACTTCACTCTCATTCCTCACAAGAGGAACTTTCTTCTCTCTCCACCAAGACAGCAAGATGATGATAATTCACAGTCAAATATTTTAGAAGTGGAAGATAAACAAATATTTACAAGCAATTTTCTCTAAAGATGAACATCAATAGAACTATTCAGGAATTGTTTTGCTGTGTTGGAACAGAGATTTTTCTGCCTGGAACCCCAGCCGCTGTAGCTTTCACCATGACAAAAATCATTACACAAGAAATTTTTGGGAGGTTTCCAAAGTCCATTCATTCCCCAGCCTTCATAGCTACTTAATCCCTTCAAGAAATGCATGCCTTTAGCTCCAGAAGACATCTGAACTAAGAACTACATCACACCTTTAGTCTAGACAATTAATTAAACCACCGAAAGTAATGCACAAACAGCAGGAAGCTTTTTCCTATTCTTTAATAAAAAATACATTAATGTATTCAGAAATATTCAGTAAATTACAGCTACAACCAAGATGAATATATTTAAAAGAAATGAGGTTTTGCATTTAAAAAAATTACATGCCTCACAGAATGTGCTGAGGATGTACAGCACATAAATTTTATCAGTTTGGACCTCCCCCTCTTTAAAAACAAGCCAGATGCCGGCACTGAGAATACTTCCCTCTGTTAAACATGTGCAACTTGTCTTCACTGGAAGACTACGTTTTTTGTTGGAAGCATCACACATGTACTGGAGAAGAAAATTTGGCTGTCAGCTTTGTGTTTTCATCCTGGTTTTGTAGATTCAGTCAGATGCCAAGCATCTTCTGAATATCTTTCTGTTAAAAACACAAGGATTTACCAGTTGCATACCAGGGACTTCAAAGCCTCTTTAAGTTTAATCCCATATAAATGGAGTCATTAAGTTGCAACGTTGGACACCAATATTAGACAAACAATGAGAACTCAGTAACCAAATTAGAAACAAAGAGGGCAATTAACACAACTAAGAAAAAGAAGGGTCTGGAAGAGGGAGAGAAGGAAGCAAAAGATAAGAAGCTGTAGTCATTATGGGTGCCTCTCTAGACTGAATCATAAAATCATTATCGTTGGAAAAGACCTCAAAGATCATCAAGTCCAACCGTACACCCAATGCCACCATGCCCGCTAAACCCACTAAACCATGTCTCGAAGCACCACATCTAAATGATTTTTGAACACCTCCAGGGATGGTGAGTCCACCACCTCCCCGGGGAGCCCGTTCCAATGCCTAACGACTCTTACAGCGAGGAAGTTCTTCCTAATGTCCAACCTGAACCTCCTCTGGTGCAACTTGAGACCCTTTCCTCTTGTCCTGTTGCCACTTACCAGGGAGAAGAGACCAAACCCCACCTCACTACAACCTCCTTTCAGGTAGTTGTAGAGGGCAATAAGGTCTCCCCTCAGCCTCCTTTTCTCCAGACTAAACAACCCCAGCTCCCTCAGCCGCTCCTCAAAAGACTTTTTCTCCAGGCCCTTCACCAGCTTTTATATTGAATGTTTGTATTAGGGTTTAATAAAGCCATCATTTAGATTAATTACATACATAGTATAGATCCATCCTATCCTATATAAGTGTACAAATACACACATGCATACATGCCGCGCATATGGCATAATATGAGTTACGGTACTTTCTAATAATACTCATAGTCAATGGATAGTCCCTACCCATGCAGGGCAGAACATCTCCATATTTCAAGTGCTCTAACAGCAGATGGGGCTCCTCCTCGCCGATCACCTCTGCTGCACTCTGCCTCTCCTCAGATGTAAACCTACCAGTCACAGTGCCTGGCAAAAGGGGACGCTACACTGCATGAAGTCAGATAAGTGGTTTTTCTTGGTCTTCTGGTTCAGGCAAGCTGATATGCAACTTATACTTCCAGTCAAGATTTAATGCAAGTAATTCCATGTTGCTTTATAAAAAAATAGCTGTCAGTAGCACAACTGTAGAAAATTAAATTGATCCCATCTCTTAGTGAGCAGTACACATGATTTATGTTGTAATATAAAGATTAAGTCCCTTTCTTATTTAATCAGGATTTGTCTTGTAAAGTGATTGATAAACTTGTCAACTTACTGCTGTTGATTATATACTTGAAAGACTGGTTGGATAACTTCAATGTAATACAATTAATTATAGTTTGAAGAATTTGCACTGATTCGACCTAAAGTCATGCAAGGGACTTTTAGAAAGGGTTGGCCTTTTTCTGCCCCAAGAGTAGGTAAAAGGGAAATATGGGTGTTTTTCACTCTTCAAAATCAAACGAGAACCAAATACATCCTACTTCAGAGCACTTCAGAATATAATAGAGCCCCTTCTAAGTGAAATACTTCTCTGGTATTCCTAGCAAGCCCCTGTCTTACAGAAATGATTCATTAAATTTAAGTGGCATGTTTTCTTATTTTGAGCATTCATTTCAAAACCTTTAAAAATGCCTTGTCAGATAAGCCCTAGACACTACCTATTAAAATGTTGCTACACTTTATGAAATATAATTATAGCCCTTTTGACATCTTTATGTAGCACACAAGTTTAAGTCGTACTTCCCTGAATTTGTTTTTCTTTAATATAAGCTTAAGTTTTAAAGCTTTAAAAAAAACAATAACATGTCAAGCCAAGATTTAATTTGAAAATTGCCTACACAAAACCACACTTAAATCTATTTTTTAAGATCTTAGCCTAACTAAATGCACTTTGGAATAGCCTCTAACTCCAAGACCAGTGACATTGCTTCAGAACAAAGCAGAAAATATCACTAGTCTGTCTGGCAACTGCTTATGCAAACTGTTCAGCCATGGTGATATCCAATGCATTCCATTAAAAACATACAACTGAGGTACATCATTCTGGGAAAATATTATTTACAAATTGATTGATAGATAAATAACCTATTGACCACTTGCTAGTTCTAGAATCTGAAGAATTCATTATAAGCTCAAAGTATGGAACAAAGCTGTCAGTCTCTCCATCACTGTAAGTCACAAATATACAAGCTCTTCTTAAAGATGCAAATATTTACAGTGGTATAAGTGGACTTTCCAGTAACATTCAAATAGGATATAGTCAAAGTTTACTAAAAGAACAGTCATTGTTATTTGCTTTCATACCTAATATGTCTGCTTGGGAAAGACTAGTAGCCACTGCATGACAACAACAAAGATTACTGAAACTAAAATATTGTGTCTAAATGTACATATATGTTCACAAATATTCTGTCACAAAAACACATCAAAGTTACATTAATCTTAATATACGCATGTGCAATCTAGTATTAATGCCTTATTCCAGCACTTTCATTAATGCAAGGCTTATAATTGCTTCCTTGCTTTTACAGATGGAACTCCCAATGTGAAATAAGGTTGAGGGCCTCCTTTCTGGTCTGATGCAACCTGGTGGCCATTTCCAACAGAGAGCACAGACAAACCAGAGCTTTTCCATTAAGCAGTACGCTGAGGTACCGACGTATACCCACTGTCATTCTGAAGGACTGAAAACAACTCAAGGAGAGGTGGGAAACTTACTAAGCTATCTTCAAGACTCACACAGCTCAGGTGGTTTCCCTTGTACCCTTCAGCTGGTGTCACTCACTCTAGCTTGGATTCACATCATGATGTGACTAATTCCTTAAATTTAGCTCTCAAACATGACAATAATTTCAGTATCAGTAACAAAACACTTTGTGACTCAGTAGTAACAAGCCAATTCCTCTCTTATATCTGTGGCCAACTACCATTTCACAACTTCCCTGGAAGATTAAGCAGCTCTATTTGCTATGGAAAATAAAAGCTAATTAGTTGTCCCATTCTACATATAAAATCCTGCTTTCTCCACTCTGCTTTCTGCAATTTTGCTTTCTTTCAGTTCAACCTTCAGGGGTTTTCTTCTCATTTATTACAAGAGATAAATAAGGGCTCATCTCTTCTTTCCTAAGATGAGGCTATCCTTTACAGTGGACCTCCCTGGAGACACCCAGGAAGTGGATTAGGTCTGTAATTTGCAGGAATTTCAGCATATATTTCTTTTATTGCACAGCTTCCTAGCTACATATTGCAGTTAATGCCCCATGTAAATCTATTCCTTGAGATTTCAGCTTGGCAGGCTTATCAAAACACAAATTATTGCGCTATATTGAGGGTAGAGTGAAGGAAACTGGCATTTTATGCTGGAAGACCAGTTACAGCTTTGTGTATTGGATTATGTCAGCTTCTATTGAGAAACAAAACTTCTATTCCAAAAAGTACTTCCAAATCTTGATCACAGCAGCTACCGTACTGTCACACTAACTTAAGTTACACTTGTGTTTACACTATAACATAGTTGTATTTGTATTTATTTGCCCTAGAGCACGTTTGTTGCATATTCTGCACTTCTTTCGATAACTATATTTAATCAGAAAGAGTATTTTGATGACGTTGTTGCTAAAAGTACAAAAGTGCACAGACCCAGAGCAAATTACAAAAGCAGAACTTCCATCTTCAAATAAATTAGAGGAGATGAAAGAAATGGGTAGGTAGGTATCACTGCAACTCCTGAATTATTACAGATCTTGAGTTTCCCATCCATGTGCACTAAGACACAAGCACTGCAGTAAACAGAAATGCTGAAAGCTGCTGCTGTTTGTGCTTGCTGAAATACTTGACAGACAATATAACCAACTCCACCTGTAGCTCCCCTGGGTAGGAGCTGTCCTTTGATACTCCCCTGGAACTGAGATTTCTGCACAAATAGCACCTAAAATCTCTTCTCTCCACTTGTTTATTTAAAGAGAAACTTTGACGAAGACATATAGGCATATGTCATTACTCCACACCACCTTCACTCCCATGCATAACTTACATTTTTACTCTCAGAATCCTGTCCAGGTGGGTTTCCAATAACCACTCCCAATATCAAAGATTTTGCTCTTTGAACAAGCAAATGAAAAAAAAAAAACTACCATCAAAGAGCCCAGAAGCTTAGACCATGCTTCAATATAGAGTGCAGGAGGGTAGCAGTGCCAGTAGCCAGCAAGAATGTAAAATCAAAATGCAGAACCAAAAAATGTGAATTAGGATTGAAGACTGGAAATGCAAAGGGCGAGTTTGTAGAAGTGGAGTTCCTGGGATGGACAAAACTAAGGATCTTGAGGCAGTAAATGAAAGGTTTGACAGGAAGTGTAGGGCTAGGGAGAATTAGAAGAGAAGGAGATCTGGGATCCTGGAAAAGAGTATCTGGGAGGGGGTACTGAACAGGTTAACTCTGCTGTTTGGGATGTGCTTTTGGGAAGTGAAGATGGTGTGCCTGAGGCTCAGGAATGGGTTGGAAAGGTCTGAGAACCCCCGAGCAGGTCATCCGCACAATACCAGATGGTATTTGAGGTGGAATAAACAGATTCAGCACCCTCACTACCAAGCATTCCCTGACCCTATCCTTTCCTTCTATGGAAAGCCCACTTCCATCACGTTTTTTTCTCTTATTTAGCTGTTAAATATAAGATGACAAGCAGGCAAAAAATCCATAGCCTTTATGGTCATGGAATCTCTGATATAAGAATGTGTAAGTAACCCATAGGTTAGACTCCAATCTAGTCTCTTTATGCTACTTTAACACAGGCAAAGCAGATGAACTAGTAAACACTGCAGTGTTAATCATGAAACAGTAGTTGCCATGGCTTTTGTAAAACTGCTATTCCCACTGTCAATGCTTAACAAATTACTCCCATAAACATACAGGGAATTTGGGAACCTCTTGGTAAGTATTAATCTACAAAGACTGCATTGTGTCTTCCAGTCCAGGTCAACAAACATACACCTGTTTTGTTTTTCTTTTTGTTTCAGCTCCCAAAACAAGACATTTTTGTTCAAATTGGCCTGGATTTCCAACATATAATATGAGCCTTGGTAGTTTCATCAGCATCCCTGTGCATTTGGGGACTACATAAAATGTCTAAGTTCTTAACTAAAGTCTTTCAGGTGCTGAACAACCATCCTATCTTCCACAGATTTTTCTTCAGTGAGCACTTAGCTAAGAGTGGCAATGTAGGTCACTCCTCACTTCAGCCCAGAAGGTGTTTTCATTTCTTTATTTCCACAAAACTGAGATCTACAAAGGCCAGCTGTGAACCTGGTTTCAATATACTTTTCTCAAACGCACTGGACTGCATGACTACAAATATCATATTCTCTCCTAAGTTTGTGTTCAATTTATGCAACATGTAATTGTAACTGAAAAATCATCTTCACTCTCAGAATGCTTACCGGACTCTTTTTGACCATAACAGGTGTTTTAGGATCTGTGATTTTAACAATGTTGTCACACAGATGGGAAAATGTTTATAAAGGCTCTACTTGAGGGTGGTGATGGTTAGCACAAAATCTACCTCCCAGGTTGCAAACATTGCTGCAGAAATCTGTGACAATCAGAAAAAGCAAATGGGAGGAAACTCCTAGAAAAATACAGGAATCCAGAAGTAGGGCTAGCATTTAACTCTGTTTCCATGAACATCTTTTTGCACCTGTAAGACTAAGAACATTACACCAGATTTCTGGAGACTGCCAGCTCAGCCAGGTCATAGCCAGAAACAAAATTACTCCCTATTACATTCAGAATCAAAAGGCCAGGTAATAAAGAGGTGACATATCACCACTTTTCTCCCCCGTTAACTTCTGTTTAACTGTTTCCTGAAGTAATTTCTGAACATAAGTTTAAAACTTCCACATATGGTGTCTTTTTATGATCAATACAGAAAAGACACACCAAGATAGACAATTTAAAATGAACTACTCTTAAGTGGAGTCCTCATTAAAACATCACTGGGATATTTTGGGGTTTTTTTTCCTCCCAAAAAAATTCATAGATTCTTTCAATTCCTGTTAAAAGCTTAACAGAGAGGCTAGAAAAAGGGAGGGTTTGATTATTGCTGTAGATCTCCTGCTTCATTTAATACAAATGAATGGACAAGACTATGATAAACTCTGTGCGTGAGTACATTGATAATCCTTATAAATTCAGGGAGTGAAAGAAGAATTCTTGGCAAATAAATGGGACAAGAGTAGCTTTTCTGGTGAACTGTCAGTATGGAGCGGATGTTTTATAGACTTAGCAGACATAATATGTTCAGGTAAGATAATATCTGCTTTTCATTGCATGTTTGAAACTGTCTTCAGCTGAGCTACTTTTGATTTACACTGAAGCATAACAGGAGCATCTGGCGATCTTAGCTGATGTTCCACTGGGTATGCTGCTTATTGCTAACAGTGGGTAAATAGTAATCATTTCTCACAGACTTCAATCAAATGGCTTACCATGAAACAGCAGCTTGCAAGTTTTTCTTCATATTCCCCCACCTCAGATACATTCCCTCCAACTTCTGTTTCTCTAGCCGATTCTAGCATTATGTACAAAGAATGAGGCACAAGACGAATGTTCTCTGTGAAACCTTCTATAGCTGTGACCAGTTTAACAAAAATTTGCAAAAGTTCATCTGTGACACAAAATTTTCTGAGTTCTACTTCTCAAAATGACAAGCAGATATTATCAGAAATTTACTCAAAGCTCTCTCTCCCAACTGACAAAAGGGCATATAAAAAAATTTATTAAACAATCCTCCCTATGTTATCTACACCAGACAAGTCTGGCATCAGTTCACACTGAGGAATTATACTTCTCTTTTGAAGAACTGTGCTGCACATGGTTGGCCTTGATTTGTTACTATGGTGGGTACCCTGAGCAGTCACGCTACAATTTAAAAGCCAAATTGACAAGGTTTGGGACTCCAGAGCGAGTGCCTGCCTCCCACACTGAAGGTGTGCTGCAGAGGCACATGGTTCTGCCACTGCCATAAGCTATGGCTCACATTTGTCCCCCTAGTTTCTAAATTAACATAGAACATTTTGTACAAAAACTGAAAAACATTTTTCTCTTTTCTACACCCCCCCCAGTTCTTGTCAGTAGTTCCAAGTAAATCAAATTCATCAATCATGATAGTGGCATTAGAGTCACTGATGAATACCAAAAAAAGCATTTTAAATTTTCCAGAGATGTTTGGCATATTGTTATGAATAGGAAGATTTTATTTCAAAATCAATAGTTGCTAATAGGTAGGTGATAATGTCAAATGTGAAGATTAGGTAAAGTTTCAAAGCCAATCTCAAAATAAAAAGAGCATTTATATTATCTGGGGACCCAATCTCATAGATACTATTGGCAAATGCAAAGTTTTCCTTGGTATATTTGGTAAACCAAGGTGACCAAGGCAGTTGAGAGTCCTAAGCCAAAAGAATTGTCTGGAAAAGAAACACTGAAGTACTGTTGTACAATTTACTTTATCTCTCTCAAAAAAATAAAAATGCCCAAATCACAAGCCACTTAAGTTCACAGAGGAGATCGATATTTATGGACCTTATCTTGTATATAATTAAGATAATTAGAGATTTGCATAATCTTTAATGGCAACCTGTTTTCGTTCTTTATTTGCCTTTGATTTCGCCAGTCTAGATGACAAGTTATTGTCCCTTATGCTGAATCCCAAAGTGTTTCTGGACAATAACCTGAACCCAAAGGGTCAGAAAAGCAAAAGTAATTTCTAAGGTTGCTTACAAAAAGATGGATCACAGGAAAATGCAAATGTTGCTATCTTTCTGATGGTTTGACCAGATAAAACACAGCCTTGCCCACCTTCAATCAGCTGTGAAAGATTTGATGCTAACCTGAGAGCAGGTATGTCAGAAGGTGAGAATGGTGACTTGCCAGTGACACAAGAAGAAAAAAAATCTTTGTTTAATTGTAAACAACTATTTTCCCTTCCCAGTCTAAAATCTGTTTGCTTCTAGCTGACAAATACAAGTCCTTGTATGCTTCTGGAACAGAAACCTGAAGCTATCTGCTATTGGGACAAGTATTTTGGAAGTTAAATACCCAGTTCAAATTTTTGTAGGTGATTAGACTGAAAAGTGATGGACCATTCTCATCTGTTCTCAGATGGACTGCTGAGAATTAATGATGAGTAAAGTTGCTTAATGATGAAGTCATGCTAAGTTATAGTCAGGACAACAATTGATTCCTTTTACGTTCTTCCCTGAAGGCTCTATCTATCAAATGCAGCCTCTCCAAGCTACTTGACAAAACTGTTTGTGGCACAAAGATTTTCTTTCATGTTTATCTCTGAGAAACTGATTGATCACTTGACAAATACTAGCGGCTCTTATTCCACCTTCAAGTTTTTAATGAATCAAAAGCTGTCTGTGTTGACCAGTATGACCTTTACATTGTGTGTATATAATCTGTGCTGAAACAGGGTTTTAAAATGTCAGCACTTACTCCTGCTCATAACTAAAAATGTGCAAATTATTTTAGAAATTATCTGTCTCTAAATGAAGAACACACTAATGTGTGCAGGCTGTTACTATAAAATGACAGCTGTATGACAACTGGTATAGATTATTCAACCACTATGGAAGTCAAAAAATATGTATTGCAGTAGGAATCCAATTTAATACTCTATATGCAAACTTCCAAAACAATATAATTTCTTTCCTGTTCAGTACACCTCTGCTTATTTGCAAGGGAATCTTTATTATAAATATTTTCCTGTGTTTATCAGAAAAATAAAAAATTGTCTAAAATCTGTTTCACTAACTAAATTGTAATAATATTTTCTCTTCACGAAAACAGGCAATGCATCAAGTTCTGAATGACTCCTAAGTGTTACTAGTTTCAAGAAATACATTTGGGACACACTACAATACCTGAAGGTAAGTCAATAGACTGCATCTTGAGGACTGCTCGTCTTGCCTGTGGGACCCAGCAAGCCACTCAGTTACAGGACAATTCATGGGAGCACAGGGACATACTGCTGTTGCCTCGCTGCTTCAGGAAACTGAGCTAGGGCATCTGCATGACCTGCATGGCATCAGACCCATTCAAAGCCAAGGGGGATTTCACAGCATGCCTTTCTACTTCTACATGCAATGCAGCATGCAAGACAATATGGGTGTGCTCTCAATCTGCATACGCTTCAGGAGGAAACATCAATCCCGCACTCTTCTTTTTGGTATAGTTACTAAAAGGAAATCACTCTCAATTTGAATCTATGCACTCAGATTTCACCTCACCTGAGAAAAAAGCAAGTCACATTTAGCAAAAATAGTTAAGCCTTATGATTAACAGAAGGAAAAGATGTTTTTAACCAGGTTTCAATTTTCTTCTAACTCATTTTTCTCTAGGCAAAGAGAACACTTGTTTTGAACAGCGAAATTTGGCAGACAGTTAACCTTTATTTCAGAAAGGCAATTTACTTTTTCATCACAGTTTATCAAATCAACAATTCAGCTCCATAGATCAACACAGTGGAAAAATTTTATCAGGACAGAAAGAGGATTTTACTGAAAACAGTTTGGCTCAAAATAAGATTTGCCTGCTCCTGGGAGGAAGAACACCAGATTTTTTCAGGGTAGTCCAAAATGAAGAATGGGAGTAGGCAAATTAGAGGAGGTAGAACGGCTTGAACTGCCACAGATCTTTTCCTG
>NW_009617563.1:0-5228 GCF_000690535.1 Cariama cristata | reverse complement strand
CCTGTCTATTGCAGATCAGGTAACATAAACTCTATCTCCACACACTTTTCTTTCACTGCTAAAACTTTCCATAACAGCAAAAGCAAAATAGTAAAGCAAAACAGCATTGTTTTCTTTAATTATCAGGGGAGGATTGACAAAAGCATATGTTAAGCACAAAAAGCTTGAAACAAACAATAAAACTAAAATTGGGTGTGCTAAAGAGAGACACATGAGAAAATGCTTCGAAGCCTTAGAATTGGTGGGTACCAGAACACTAAGATTCAGACTTCTCATTAGTTCCAATTGCCTACACACTCTGCCACAACGACTCTTAATACGAACCAGATCCTTCAGTTCAAAATTAGTTTGGGTAAATCTGCGTGGCCTGCTGCTCCACCCTCACCTACCTTTTCAGTGTTCTCCCACCACACCTGGAAAGCAAACACAGGCTTGGCCAAGTCCTTTCGCAAAGGATATTTGTTTCTCAGACTCAGAAGTTTCCAACTCTCCTGATACACACTCAGCTAAACTACAATAAGCGAAGCCTCACAGTTACAATACAAACAATAAAAATATAAACCTACCCAAATAGCAGCAAACTTTCCTCTGGATAAAGGATGGACAGTTTTCCTCCCACTTTCGTGCCCCTGCCTTTCAATACACAGCCTGCAAGTTTCTTGAGCTTTCAAAAACTACAGCCTGAACTTTTATATGCAGCTGCCACAACGCAGCTGGCTCCAGGTTTATAACGCAACCTTCACCTCTCTGTTCATCTGTTCAAAACTTTATACACCTGCTTACCTTCACACTTAAGCAATTCCGTGAAGATGCACTTGCAAAGAGGCAGTCATATTATGCTGTAAGAACTTTGGTCCTGCTTTTCATCACATCTATGCTACATCTTGACAAAAAGAGTTCATCTGCCTAAGTTTATTTTTAAAGATTTTTTTTTTTCTAGGTGTTCATTTCACTGTACTGTTTCCTCCCCAGGAAGCCTCTGAAAAAAGATATCACATTATTGTCCTGGGGTACAGAAACAGAGAGCATGTAGTCATAACAAACTAACTTTTACATCTTTTGCTAAAGTAAACTGGAATTCTCAGGAGTATTAAAGTTCATGGCTGAATATAGTTTCCTCCCTGTTAAAAACAAACTCCTGATGTTGTCAAAATGTAAATTTAAAAAAAATATTCTAGAATAAGGTGTGCTTTATTACTTCCTGATTTCCAGTGTAGTTACTTCTCTTGAATACCATTCTTAATACAGCTTGAGGCTAAAGTGAAGTCAGCTGATTCCCCTGAGTTCAAGAAAAACACTATTTGGGGAATGAGAATAAATAGCTCTAAGAATCTTGAATTATTGAAACAAAGTTATATCCGAAATATTTCTTCCCAGCTTCTGTTTTTCCATTTCAGAGTTTTCTGGTGATGGAAAAGACTATTTTGACCCTTACTCCACATAAAAACAGGCAAATCCTTTTTCCTTTGCCCAACTCAGCAAGGAGCAAGCAGATGCCATGCAAAGACAAGGAGTGGAGCTGGACCCATGCCACCTCCTCCTCGTGATTACATCCTGGCAGAGCTGGCACAAGCTGTCACCAGCAGAGCTCTCTAGGAAAGGGATTCTCAAAACTGCGTTGGAACATGGAGCCCTATGGAATATGTTAAAAGTCAACAGGACTTAAAAAAGGTTCAAGACTACACATTTGCAAATCCTACTGCAGAATTTGGGACACATTGCAGCTTCAAGGGAAACATTTGATTTATAAACAACACTACTCTGAGGAAAAGGAGACTGCAAGAAGTTGGTTAAGGATATCACTGCCATCAACACAGGTGGAGAGTGAGGGACACTAGTTATGTCAAGAAAAGCATTTTAATCTCTTTTCATGCAGTTCTTCAAGCTATCAATTTTCTCTGTGCGGAAAGGGACAATGAGGCCTTGTCTAAAGTAATAGTACTGTAAGATAAGCATGAAAAGAAAACTGATTATAGGTCAGATCCTGAAGAATAGAATGAGAACAGGAACAAAGGAGTAATGACATGCTGTTACCATGAACACCACAGATATTATTTTGCTCATTAATTGCTCATTACATCCCATTAAAGTAGCTGTTGCTTCAAATTATGCCAGTGCTCCTGCAGAAAGAAGTATAAAGCAAAATTGTGATTCACTAAGTGTAACAATGAAAAGTTTTTAACAATTTTAGTAGTGCTCTGTGTTAGGCTTGGCTGAATCCTCAGTAGGAGGGCAACTGTCAGAATTCTAAGTAACTTCTCAAACTTTGCTCTCACCAAGCAGAACAGTATCATTCTTCCAAAGGAGAATCAAAAAGCACTTTGCAAATATCAGTGATTTAGGCCTCAGAACACCTTTGGAAATAAAGAAGTAGTATCATCTATGTGACGAGAAGGCATGTTTTCTGAGTCATAAGCCAGTTTAACACTCCTTTTGCTGCTCATCACAAAGGCACTGTTCTTCAGCTGACAAAAAAAAGATCGGTCTCACCTTATCTCTGGTTTCCAAGCAAACCTGTGCAATATATAAAACCTGTGACTTAACTCCAGAGAAACAGAAAGCTATAAGCACAGCAGTACAGTATACAACAACCTAGGTATGACTGGGGAAGGGGGAGAACATGGGGAATTAAGCAGTGAAAATAAGTAACCAGTCTTCCAGCAGACTGAGAAAATAAAGCTGTGAAAGAGAGACAATAAAGACATGAAAGAGATACGATAAAGCAATAAAAGAAGAAACTAATTGTAAGTTATAACCCAGAACTGGTTTATTGCATGATTTTATTGTATTCTTCAATGATTTCCAGTAATGCTATCAAATATTTAAGAAAAACTTATTCATCTATCCTTGAATCTTGTCCAGTAGCAAAGTGATCCCAGAGCAATGTGATACGTACGTAATCCTGCTTTCCTTTAGGAATAATAAATCAGTAAGCAGTTGATCTGGAAAGGTCTCAGAGTGCCTTCATCTATGCTGAGTTTAAGCCTTACTCAAACCAACCCCAAATTTCAAATAACCTCCTATCCTAAGGGTCCTTAAAGCAGAGCAACCCAGCAGTTAACTGAATTACGTGGGACCACATTCACTGTTGCCATGGGACAGGAATTAGAACCACCTCAGATGACACAGACTAAACCATGCAAGAGCAGCTAATCACAGCAGGAAAAGCAAGTCACCAGATGCACAAATGGCAATTAAATGTCATAAGTACAGATGTGAAAAAGTTGGAGAAATACCCAAGCAGCTCCTATCATGCAAAAATGATAACAATATGTTTCATTTTATCTATTTCCTCTTCAGTCCCTCTTCCCTTTCATATATTCTTTGTGTGTTAAAAAACCAAGGTCTTTATGTCACATACAGTCTTTGTAACATTCAGTGTAAGACCTGGATCCATAAACATGTCACATAAGAAGAGCAACGAATTACCTGTGACAAGTTGAGTCTAGAACCAGGTCTCTCAAGCCTGTGATTACAATATAATGCTTCTACTCTAGAGAAAAAACAGAGATTAAAAAAGAAAACGAAATCTATTAATTCAAATGATAAGACTAATTATATTAGTAGAATATTTTTTTATCATCAACATACGTAGTATATTGTTAAGATCTAATAATTTTCTGAAAAGAAACAAGTCAAAACCGTAGCAAATGGGTTGCTAAGGGTTACTTCCCAGAGCTGCAACAAGGCGAAACATGACCTCTGAATACTACAACACTGCCTCATACATTGCCCTAGGAACAATAGCAACTCCCTTCTCAGTCTTCCACAAAAAAAACCCCAAACTACCAAAGAGTTTTCTCTTTGCTCAGGTTTGGTGAGAAAGAGTATGTTTATCATTAGCTGGTAGCAACACCAAAGAACAACTCTGCAGGAGTACATCACACTGATCAGTGCCACTCAGAGCGGAGAATTTCCGGTCCTTCTTTGCTCCTCTTTTCCACAACAATCAGGGGAATGCACGCAATATATGCACTTCAGCAAGTTTTCCTGGACCTAAGGCCAAATGCAGAGACACAGAAAGAAGGAACTAAACAGATGTCTGATTTTCTAGTACATAAGACATCGCAGCCTTCTGATTGTTAGAGCCTAACATAAGAAGAGAAGCAGCAAAGTGAAACCAAAATGTGAAACCAAAATGGTTACATTAGTGCAGCCTATTAAAAAAATACAACTGCATCAAGTGAATTGAGCTTTTAAACTAACTTATTTGCAGACTACAGTTCATTTATTCATACACCAGGCAAGTGAAAATTTATCTTGTCAATAGGTAATAACCCAAACGAGGAAATGCATTCAACACAGAAGAGCACTACATGACATCAATTACTAGAGTAAACTTTGGGTGATAAGCTTGTAATCTTGCATTTTGTTCCTTATAAGATCACCACAGCATATGAAGAACAGCCCATACAGGAAGGATCCAGTTAGTTCTCCAGTAGTGCCCAGAATTAATCCATTAATTAACGACTCCATTATTTAATCAAGCATACATTTATTGGGAAGGATGGGGAACTTTATCACTCCAGTCAAATTCTACAGTCACAGCTACACGGGTGCACAGCCTGCCACCTCCTGTGGTCCGTAGGGTACCTTTTCCCAGACCTCACCCAGCCTCCCAGGTCTCCAATGGTGCAAATTTTATTGCTGTAAGAAAGAAATGCATCATCGTGTTCACCTGATCTTTAAGAGGTTGCTTTTTGGTTTCCAAGCCTATCTTCCCTCATTTCCCCCAGCCTGTGTCAGATCTGCTGAGGGGCAACCGCTTCCTAATGCAGCCTGTTAAGTGTCACAGCTCTTCAGGAAACAGTCCAAAAGATTCCTGGAGTGTGTGGAAGATAACTTCCTCATGCAACTGGTGAGCGAGCCTACTAGGGGAGGTGCCTCGCTGAACCTGCTCTTTAAAAACAGAGAAGGACTGGTGGGAGATGTGGTGGTCAGAGGCCATCTTGAGCATAGCGACCACAAAATGGTAGAGTTTTCAATCCTTGGTAAGGTAAGGAGAGGGGACAGCAAAACAGCTACCCTAGACTTCCGGAGGGCAGACTTTAGCCTGTTCAGGACGCTGGTTGAGAGAGTCCCCTGGGAAACAGTTTTGGAGGGGAAAGAGGTCCAGGAAGGCTGGACACTCTTCAAGGAGGCAATCTTAAAGGCACAGGAGCACGCTGTCCCTATGTGCCGCAAGATGAGCTGACGGGAACGAAGACTGGCCTGGTTGAACAGGGAAC
>NW_009617562.1:0-853 GCF_000690535.1 Cariama cristata | reverse complement strand
CCTCAACTGGCGTCGGGAAAATAAGGAACTCTGAGTCACTGCCAGTCGATAGCTCATAAAAATATTCATAACTGGTAGGAAAAGCCCGGCCCGACGCCAGCCGGGGGGTGGGAGGAGCGGGGAGGGCTTTGACCGTGGCATCGCACGCTCACCCACCTTTTGCCCACCTGGCAGGAGCCTTCCTCACCCACAGAGCCCTGGAGATGCCCTCTTCATCCTCACTCACGTGCTTGAGGGCAGTTGGTCAATAAAGTACGATGTTCGTAGGTTGGGTTGGTTTGATGAGAAACGGTGGGGTTTGCAGCTGGAATTGCGAAGGGTGCTGTTAGGAATAGCCAGAGCCGTCGGGGAAAGCGAGCAGGACCCTGGAAGACACCCGCGTGCCCTCGCACGTCGACACCATTTAACTCGGGCTAATGTTAATTATAATAATACATTCCGATATAGCATAATTAAACATTATAATGACAATAATATGCTTTAATTGAACGTGAGAAGTGGAAAACCCCCAGAGAAATCTAATCTCTGAATGTAACTTTCCTGAAATCAGTTGTTTTTCCTGGGGTTGAGGGTGGGAAACCCACGTGGTTTTGGAGGTCTGGGGGGGTCACACGATGCTGGTCCTGGGTGCCGAGGGGATTTGCACCGGGTGGAGATGGGTGGAGGTTGAAGGTTGAACCCCGCCGGCTTGTACCTGGTCACAGGTGACCCCCAGCGCCGTTGGGTGATGCCTTTGCTTTTCTGTGCAAATAACTGCAAATTAAATACACACGTTTAATGCCCCACCACATTTCCTCGGGTAAGGATGAGCCGGAGAAGGGCTGTCTGGTTTAACAGGCATTTCTGCGACGCC
>NW_009617561.1:0-239 GCF_000690535.1 Cariama cristata | reverse complement strand
GCTGCACTTCGTAGGCTGGAGGATTGGCAGAAATTAAATTCCCTGGGAGCAGGGATGCGGTCGGAAGGGGATGCGTGTGTGTCCCCTCCCGTGCTCCAAAAGGGTGTGTGACCCCGAAGCCGGGGTGGTGAGGGCCGTGGGGCGACAGCCCTGTTACGCATCTCTGGGGTTTGCGGTTACCGTCGGAAATTCGGGTTAACGGTGGTGGAAGTGTGGAGTTTTTTCCTGAAGTCCTGAAA
>NW_009617560.1:8088-15347 GCF_000690535.1 Cariama cristata | reverse complement strand
ATGGGGTGCAGCCACCCCCGTAGCCACCAGGCTGGGCACAGCACCCTCACGCCGTGCACCCGTGCTAAGGTGCTGGCAGAGCACCCAGGAGCCCGGCACGGAGCAAGGCAGGCAGCTGCCTGTGCAAACCCTCTTCGACTTCTTCCCTACAAAGCGCTGCCACCTCGCAGACACAAGCAGCGCCTGGGCTCCCCTTCCACGCTGTTGCTTTCTCCTGGAAGTCTCTCGCTGCCTCATGGGCTTCAGCTTTGGCAGCAGCTGATGAGTGGGTCTACACTGTGCAGTCTCAGTTTTGCTGCTAGGAGCTGGCTTGGCTACTTAGATACACCATTAAGATAGTGCCAGAGCACCAAGATGGAGAAAAACAAACAGCTCCCTGGCAGAAAACTGTAACAGGGAGGGCCAGTTTGCATCACCCAGGGGTCGGGCACACCAAGTACAGTAGGTCCCGCACTGGTTTTCTTGGCAGACCAAAAAAAGCCTCCATGCCCCAAGGGATACCATCCCTCAGCAACATACTGTGAAGCCGCGAGTCTCTCAGCCCCCAGAGCAGTTATCGCTGTTTGGCACTTGTTTGTACATTTAGCTACACTTCTCCATAGCAACCAGCCAGATCGCAGCTTGGCTCGCCAGCAGCCAGGAGCGGGGTGTGCAGAGCGCATTGCACGCACCGCTGTCGGAGTCCTGTTAGTACGTGCACAGGCTGGGCACTGACTCTCCGTCTTGAGGTGGGGACCCGCAGTGCTGGCATGGCGCGATGCCTTTGGCAGAGGGCCTCAAGCTGCACAGGGAGCTGGGTGCTCTCTTCCCTGCAGGTATGGATGCTTGTATACTGTTTGCTGGAGCTGAAGAATGGATGCCAGCCCCTGCCACGGCGCTCTAGATGTTGTCCTCTCACCCCAAATTTCTGCTGTTCTTGCCTGCTGAGACAGATTTTGAACTTTGTCATTCCAATCCCTCCTGCAGCCTTTCAGGTCACTGCCATGACCAACTCTCATCTGCTGACATACCCGGCAAAGCTGCCTCACTCTCCTTTGAGTTCAGCTATTTGTATTTTCCCTTTTTCTGCCTCCTTCATGCAAGCCATAGAAAGCACGATGCATTGCATGCACAGAGTCCCATCCACCCTCCCCACTGGGGTTTCTGCTCATTCCAAGATCTTCACAGTTTTGCTTGTAAGAGTTTTGGTTCATTCTTCTGGGCCTGGCTTCACTTTGTTTACGTGTTTCTCCAGTGTCTGCATACAGTTCTGGTCCCCTTATCTCAGAATGGGTTAAAGAGAATGGAAGAAGGTTTGGAGACACGCGGTAACGATGCTCAGAGGTATGGGAGCACTGTACAATGAACAACCCATGTAGGCTGGGACTCTTCAGCTTGGAAGGAGGACATAGTGTGGAGGAAGAGGTCTACAGAATTATGAGTGGCCCAGAGAGGATGGGGAGGATTGACTGTTCACTGTGTCTTCTGACACAAATCTGCCTTGACCGGAACCTCAAAGAGCGTGAAACTACTGCGCTGCAGATGTTACATCCAAAGGTTTAGCACTTGTTATAGCCCACGCTTCTTGCAACACTGGGGGCTAAGTTCATGGCAAGCCTTTCAGAGGCCTGCTTAAGAGAGTGCTGCCTCAGAAACATTTTGTAACCATGTTTTCACGTGGAGAGCTCAGCCATGGCCAAGTGGAGCTTTACCAAACTGTTCAACACAAAAATACTCAGAGCTGGGAAGAGAATGAGCTGGACAAATCCCAGCCAAGAGAGTCCTCCAGAAGGTTGTATCTTGTAGGAACCCTCTTGTAGGGGAAAAAGCTTGTGACTGTGACTCTAATTTTGCTGCTGCACTACCAACCCCACAGCAGCTTGCGAGGGTGAGTGAAGTGGCCTCCTGGGCTGGCTGCCCTGTTCTAGAGATGAAATCCCCCTCCGAGTCTGCACTGGAAAGTAACGGGAGTTGAGATGGTCCTACCTTTTCTAGGACCACAAGAGGGCAACATGAGAGCACTCTGCAGCCAGCAGGCTCAGCAAGGCGACCCATGACACTGCTGAGATGTGGGTGGCATGGGCAGCTCTGTGCAGGCTGAGCATCACCCTGTCCAGGGATCACCCAGCTGAATTAGCCAACTGAAGGCTGCTCCCTGGGAGCCCTGTCCTTGTGTTTCATACACATCCTCAGAGGTGAGCAGTTAGCTCAGGCAGCTGAGCTAGTGCCATGGTTGGGGGCAGTAATATCCTCCTGCACATGGGTCAGATACGTGGTGACAGCAGACCCTTCTGCATGCTGCATGGGGCCAGGCTGTGACAGGCAGGGTGGCCTCCCTCATCCTGTCTGCATGTCCACCACGAAATCTTTTGGGTGAATGTGCACTGACACGTGGCTTCAAACACGAGGGTTCAGCATCTGGAGTCATGCTGCTAGGCTTGGCGAGGGAAAGAAGTGTTAAACCACATAGGAGTTTGAAGATCTCAGCCTCACTGACATTTTTCACTTCCTTCCACCATCAAAAGATAAAAAATTAGAGAATCTGATTTCAGTTTTGGTTGTGAATAAGCAACTGGCCAGTGTCTCCAGCCCACACTGGCCTCTGCAGACCGAAATCACTTATAGCCATGGTTAAGTGCACTACCATTCCTGGCACTTTTTTTGCAATAGCCTGTATAAATACCCTGCGAGGGACAGTTTGCTATGCCTTTCCAAGAACAGGCATGACAGAGAAACAGCTTCTGTTAGCAGGCAGAGCTACAAGAGTGTGTGCGTGCTGCTAAGGCTGAAAATGCCACTAGCATCTTGTAGCAGAGAGAGAGGAGGAGGTGACGGTGAGGGATGAAGTGCAGAATATTAGCTATGCAGTAGGGTGGTAGAGGTTGCTCATAAGAGATGAAGAGATGTTTGCAAAAGAGGAGGAGCAAGGTAATGTCTGGAGGATGCTTTTTGGACAGGCTTGAGACATGGAGAGAAACAGTACAATGGAGGGCTGTATGAGGGAGATTCGGATAATCAGCTAAGCAAAAAGAAATCACTGGGGCACATGGGTGGGACTGTTTATCCCTCTGGCGTTATTTATTTTCTATGAAGAATGCTAGAAAGGTTTTGCCTGCTTAAGATATTTTTACCATGGAAATAATCAGCTTTGTTTCTACTCTTTCTTCTACTCCAAACCTGCCCACTCAGCCTAAGCAGCATTTCAAGGCTCAGCCTGTAGTACCCCACCTCAGTGAACTATGGATCATGTCTTCCCTAACCCAATTACAACTCACATGGCTTGTGCTGTACCTGCACAGCACACTGCTGGCATCAAGCATCCACACTTCCCTGTTGCACATTGACAGGACGAAGGTTCAGGGTATTTGTCTCAAAGGAACATCAAATCATCCGTCTTGCACTCCTACTCATCACCAGTTGTCAGACCTCACCTAGTTGCTCCTGTGCTCAGGCTAATTGTTTGTGTTGGCTACAGCAGACCCTTCAGTGAGCCATCTGCTTTGGGTCTGAAGACATAAGGAGATGGGATAATCCTTGGCTTTTGCCAGCGTGAATCATTTCAACCTGCCTGACTACCAATAATCCAAACCAGCTACCAGAAAGTCCAATATGCACATCGAGATAAATGTGTCATCAGCCAGGAGATAACCCTGGACCATCACCTTCCAGTGCTGCATTCCTACTTGTGGTGTTGCCAACCAGTGATAGCTGTGCCACATGTGGGAAAAACCGTGTTGCGAGCTGGTCACATCACTGACTGCTTTAAAACTGATTTCCCCCTAACTTCAGGGTCTACAGGCAGCAAGTGTCCTTACCTGAGGGAGAAGCATGGCACTTGCACCCAGAGAACTAGTGCCAGGATTCATGTGCCCAGCTTGTGAGTGGAGCAGTCAAAGACCACGGCCTGGATTCATTCTCCCTGGTATGCACTAGTGTCTGGGCATCTCATGTGGGCTGTAGCAACTGAGCCCAGGAGTAAAGGGAGCAGAGCTCTCCAAGATGGAGCAGGTGCAGGAGAAGAGCTCAGCAGCTACAGACACACTGCCCAGGGAACTGCAGCCCAGGCACATTTTGTTGTGAATGACTTCACGATTTGCTCAGGGATTAAATACTTCCTCATTTAATAACCTAATAACTTGGGGTAGTTTCATGCTGGACTGTTGGAAAGTTCACTGGCTGGAGTCTTCAGCCAGGTCTCGTATAAACGGCTTCCCCCAGCTCTCAGCCAAGTGAGCTGTCCTCATCTTTGGGTCCCTCGGCGGGTGGCTCTTGGCACTACCTTCTTCTGAAGGGCTTTGTTGTTTGTGCGTGTGCCTGAGGCTTTACGCTCTGGGGGCTTCCTCACCACATCTTGTTTGAGCTGGAAATGCACCTGCAGAAAGAACAAAAATAACCGGGTAACACCGTGTGCATGCTCTGCTGGCTCCGGGGTCTGCAGGACCTGCCTCTGCCGCTACCCTTCAAAGCTGACTCTCGGGCCAAGACAAGCAATAAGGGGCCTCAGCCAGTGTTACGATACAATGGGAACTCAGTTCTTAAATCAGCTGGAAACATTTTTTTTTCCCCATGGAAAATGTTGTACCGACAATCAGCTACATTTCTTATGCAGAGAGTTGCTCCTGTGGCAATACGATGTCTAGGATGGTTTGGAAGATGAGCTGTGAAAGGCAAGGGACTGAGCTATGCTCTTTCTTCATCTTTTCTCACTGGAGAGTAGAGAAATAGCATTACTTTGCATCTTTCTGAGTATTTAATACACAAGATGGTTTAGGACAGACAGTCCTTTTTCCATTGCATCTCGTTAGCTGAATCCTGCTTAATCAGTCTTTCAGCAACCAGTGCTTCCAGTAAATCCAGGCAAAAAAAATCCAGGAAAGAAACCTCCATCCACTACAGCCATGCAAGCAGGTACAAGAGGGAGAAAGGGACAAGAAGCGTGCAGGACACAGCATCAGATAAATGGGGAATGGAGAGGCCATACAGAAAGGTAAAACTGGAATGGGGTTGTGTGGGCTTCCTGGGGGAAGGACGGCGTGAACAGTGGGTACAGGAGGTGCTGCAGGGGCAGAGGGAAATGGGGACAGGAGGGCTGCTGTGAGAGGAGATCCACAAAAATCAGACCATCAAGAAACAAATCAGTCTTCTATGGTAACATGATAAAGAGAAAATCTATTTTAAAAAGGAAAGCCAAAGAGCTGGAGGCTTAACCTAGCAAAACAAAGGCTCGGACTGGGCTTGACAGCTCTCTATAAATACATCAGGGAATAAATACCAGGGAAGAAGAGGAACTATTTAAAGCCTAACATTGGCATAAGAACAAATAGGGATAAACTGACCATAAATAAATTTAGGATGAAAATTAGAAGGTTTCTAATCCTGAGAAAAGGGCAGCTCTGGAAGAACTTCAGAGGCTGGGTGGGGTGGGATGAAGAGATGGAGGGTGGGAGAACCACCACAGTGTATTTACGGCAGAGCCTGACCAGTGTACATGCAGTGAAGCAAATGATGTGCCAGGATGCCACAGCCAAGGGGGTTCCTGCCGGTCCTTAGAGGAGGCTGCATTCGCGGTCCCACCATGTTCAAAAGGCAACAGCAGGGGCAGGAATCACCACCCACTGTTTTTATAACGAATTTCTAGTTGTCCAGCCTGCCCTCAGAAAGGCACTGTAGGGGCCACACTGGTGTCAAGAGCACTTCATCTCCCAAAGGTGTCTGGCTGTTCTTTTTTGGCACCCAGTTCCCATCTGTCTTGGATACTCTCAGGAGAAAGAAAGGCAGACTTCAGGCTCTTGCTATGAGTCTGGTAATGTGTTTGGTCCCAAGCAGGGTGCAGGTGATAGCAGAGTACTGAAACCCACAGAGCCAGGGGGATAACAGAACCTCAGGGAACAGATGCTGTCTCCACATCATCACGTCCTGGAGAGCATGGAGGATGGAAGGAGAGCTAAAGAGCCTCAGCCCCAGCCAGCCAGGGGCTCTCCCTATGGCCAAGAGGCAGAGGGATGCAGGAGCTGAGCCCAGTGTAGCTGCGAGCCCTCAGTAAGGATTCGAGAGGCACATGGCATTGCCTTCACCCTGTCCCTCTTGGTGAGCTGTGCGAAGCCCTGTGTCTGCCAAAGCAGACAGCCCGTAGCCACTGGCAATGCTCTACATCCCGTCTCCTTTCTCTGCTGCTCACTAGACATTCCCTGATGTATTTCTTTCTCCCAGAGGTGAAGACATTTTGAGACACCCTCGTGGCTATGAAGCCTGACTCACCAATGAAGGTGCAGCTGGGCCCACTGTTGTTGTCACTGTTTGGGGCTGGTACCCCTCTGCAGCAGCTGTGACAGTGTAAGTGCCAGGCAGCAGCAGCCGGAAATAATCCCCCATATCACCTGGAACACAAGGTAGGAAGAGAAAGCACTCAGGATGCGCAGGGAGCAGAGCAAAAAATATTCCAGTAGGTCTTGCTGAGTGTACTTCCTCGAGGATGTGTAGCCTTCAAAACCTAGGCAATTTTTTGCCTGCCTTCCAAATCAGCTGGCTACCACAAGGCTGAATTCACATTGGTAGACTGCAAGTGACGTCTCATTAGTGCCAAGGAGTAGAGGTCAGTCTGCAAGTAAATACCAAATGAAAGGGGATGTTGGCTGTGCCTGCGCAGGGAGGCTGCAAACCTGAGCACTCACCAGTCAGATCTAAGGGCAATCACAGCTCCAGTCTGACTCCGTATGCATCAGGCAACCTCTAAATCCTGTCATATACAATTTTGCCACGTTTGGGTTTTAATTGCTCATCAGCTCAGCTGCTCCCCGATTCTCCCTGCATAAGGAAGCCCCAGGAGCAGTTTGGCAGATTGTGTACTGGTGTGGTTAGGGACAGGGGACAGCCAACAGTGAGGCAGCAGCACATTATGGATTACTTTGACAATTTGAGTATATTCCAATCTGTGGAACTGGATGGATATTGCAAATTTGAGTAATCATTACAGGCAGTTTGTGTTATTTTGGCTTAAGTGGGGCTAGTTGGTACAAGTGAGACAGAGAAATCGGGGGCTTCCAAGGGAAAACAGGGAGGGTGGCCAGCAGGTCAAAGGGAAAAATTTTCTCCCTCTGCTCGGTCCCAGGGACGCCGCACTTGGATACCATGTCCAGTTTTGGTGCTCCCAGGTCAAGAGAGATGTGGGAGAACCAGAGCTCCTGACCCACAGAGCAAGCTCAGGCCCCACAAGCACAGCTGGGGGAGCCAGGCAGGCTCAGCCTGGCTAGGAGGGGAGGGAGGGGGGTCGTGTCACAGCC
>NW_009617560.1:5069-8052 GCF_000690535.1 Cariama cristata | reverse complement strand
TGAGGCCCAGCCAATACAAGGAGGGGCAGCGGCCACAGACAGCAGCTGGGGAGCTTCACGGTGGATGACGGAGCAAGCTTCACCTCAAAGGTTGTGCATCCCTGGCACAGGTCAGCAGAGAGGCTGTGAAATCTCCATCCTTGGGGGTGAGCGAGAATCTGCTGGAGGGAGAGGTGGCTGATCAGAGCCAACACTGGGGACAATCCTGCTCCAAGCAGGAGGCTGGACAGGAGAGCTCAGAGGGCCCTTTGCAGCCAGCACCCCTGCGATTCTGTGATCTCTTGCACACTCCCCTTTCTTATGCAGGTTGGCATAATAAGTGCCATATAGTAGAGTGTTACTGAAACACAGACCTATGGGCAGAAGGAGTTTTGATGATTTCATAGTTTGACCTCTGAAGAGCTGCAATATCAACTATTTTCTGCAGCTAGTCTGTAATGTCTGGTCCGGTTGGAGAAGGGCGTTTATGAAAAGGAGGTTAAAATCGGCCAGCAGAGGAGAAACCACCACAACTGGGATAAACTAAAGTGGCACTTTATTCTTAGTCTAAATTTGTCAGGCTTGAACTTTCAGTCTTTCATCTTGTTCTGCCATCGTGTCCTTTGCTAACAGCTATTTCAGCTCTGTGTAGACACTTGGATGCTTGAGTAGATTATTGCCTCAATCTTCTCTTTGGTTATATACAAATGTATTTTCTTCTCTCAGATAAAACAGGAGCTGACTTTCTGAAGTCCTTTACAATAAGTTTGTGTTCCAGTTCTCACCTCTTTCTTTCCTAAGATTTTCTAAGTCCTCCCTGGTCCAGGATGCACAGGCCCATTTGTCACAGCTAGCGTTTTTGGGAAGAAAAGCATGCTGGCCACACATATTATAGCCTTGCTTGCTATCCTCCTCCCACATACCCAGATAGCCTCCAAGAGGCTGTATCCAAAAGGGACAGCATGCAAGGGGACCGACAACCAACCAGAGGTGATGTCATGGCTGATTCCCTGGACAGAAATCACTGCTCCTGCAATGCCGTTGTTGTTCTCATCTGACACCATCCCTTTGATGCCCTGGTGAACCTGCAGGGAGGGAGACAGACTGCTGGGTGAAGAACCCTCCTTTGTTCAAGAGGGTATTGCTGAGCAGTGGAGGAGGGCAGAGCTCTGGGGACAACACCACCCTTCCCCATAGGTTCCTGGTTGTCCTCAGAAGAGCCAGTCTAGGACACAACAGCCTCCCCAAAGGCCACCACCTAGAGCACCCAGTGTGCTCCATGACCACCTCCCTTCCACCCCTAGTGCCTACTGGTCCCCTACCATCAGGGCACATGGGGGCCTGCAGGAAAAGGGTGTAGGTCTCAGGGCTGCCCTCTCACCTCTTCAATGAAAGCAACAAGGGCTTCCCGGTTGGCCATCCACTGCCGCTCCAGGTCCTCCTCGGGTGGGAACTTATTGCAGCTCAGCTCCAGGGTGATTTCAAAGCAGTTGGTGTAGAGGTAATTGAAGTCCTGCATGCCTGGAAGAGAAGAGCCTGTGGCCAGGGGAATGCAAGGTCCCTTTCCCTCCCGATTCCCTTATCCCAGGCATCCTGGTCCTTGTCTGTCCTTGACCAGAACTGTCCCGCTCTCCCTCTTGGCTCCACAGGTGCAGCCTCCTCCCTCCATGACAGCACAACTACGGCCTTCTCCCCCCATGCAGACCCCTTCCCTTATGGCTGCCCAACTCTCTCCTTCACCTGGATCATTCACCACTCTGCCTTCAGAAGCTCAGGGAGGTTGGGTACCACAGGGGTTATTCATCTCTTTCCAGTTCCTCTTCAATCTTTTTTCTAACCTAATTTGCTGATTTTCAGTTTCTTCATTGTACCTTTTTTAATCAGATTTTTCAGGAGCCAGCAGCTACAAGAAACATCTTCCCTTTGGTCACAGTTTTGGGTCTTGATGGAGTTACGCCATAGCATTTTCAAATACACTAACAGATTAATGCTTCCTTCATCCAGCAGCACACAGCAGCTCTCTGCAGATCTCGGCTATTTCTGTGGCTTCCAGTCTTCCCAAGCCATTTCCCAATCTAAGATGCAGACACCAGAATGGTGACTTGTAATGGGCACAGTGCTATCGCCACAGCTCTTCCCTAGCCCATCCTGTCCTGAGGTTTCTTGTCTCTCCCTTCACCTCTCTTCAGCTCAACACCTTGCTGCGGGTGGTGCTCACCTGCCCAGCCCTTACCTTTGCTGAGGGAGTACCAGGATGCCCCATTCGTGATGCCATCGGCAAAGTAGTCCCCGCAGTTCCAGCCACGGTGCATCCAGCCATGGGCATATGAGTAGGTCTTGGCCAGCTAGAGAGAGAGCAGCTGGTCATCACTGCTCCAGCACTGCGCTGCTGGGGACCCTGCCTGGCTCTGGGTAAAACATCCTTCCTCCCATACAGGCTTTGCTGGGGAGCATAGGAGGGAAGTCAGACAGGAGACAGCTCCTGCATTTTACTGTCATGAAATACAACACGAGGTGGTCAAGACCTCTATGAAACATAGGCAGATGAAGGTGGAGGAGGAAGAACAGAAATCTGGCAAGCGGGAGGCTTGCTGATGGCACATGTGGTTTCTGCCCTTTTCCCGCTGAGAGGAGGAGGAGCGGAGGGCACTGGGCCCACGCAGGGGCACCCAGTCCCATTCGTGCTGGCCCCCACACAGCAAATGGCACTAACAGGGGGAGAAGATATGCGAGGAAAACTAACCAGTATCAGTCCTGATGCAAATACCATATGTATCAGGGGAATTTGGATTAGGAAAGAGTCTGGGCAACTTTGCTTCTAGCAACTGCTTGTTTATTGCCTTTATTAAGATTACTGCTTATTTTTAGACATGAAGGGAGGGCTAAAATTGGGCCACTGCATCCAAAGCCTGTCCTTTGTGTAAGACACAGTTTAAGAGAGACTGGTGTCCGCATTTTCTCATGCAAACTCTATACCCTTGTATTATGGTTCAGATGCTGGTGT
>NW_009617560.1:0-5038 GCF_000690535.1 Cariama cristata | reverse complement strand
CGTGCAGCAGGAAAACAGTTACTTCACTACATTTCTGACTTCTGAGGCTATGTGGGTATCACTAGTCTACGCCCCAGACTGCAGCCTCTCTACATTCTGGGTCTGAGTGCAGCTCTGATCCCAGCAGGTCCTGGCAAGCCCCTGCACAGCCTCTGCTTCCAGAGAAGGCTGAACTCCAGCTCAGACTTATTTTTCTCATTAACTGTTCTAACGCAGACTTGCTTTTTCTTGTGCCGAGTATTTCCTAATGGAAGCAGTGACTGAAGGCACTGTTTTCTGGGACATTTTAACAATGGAGAAAAACCACAGCCTTCAGCTAGCGCTAGCAGGATCAGCAGCACAGACTGATACATTCCCTGATACCTGCCTATGCTCCTGGTGCTCTTTTTGCTGTATTACTTATTCTTCACCATCCGCAAGCCCCTGCTGGGCACCCACCTCCCTTATCCTGCTCTCAGCAGGCCCTGAATTAGACCCTGCCACCTCTCTAGGAAAAAAAAAATCCATATACATGCTACGATGGTGCAGCAAAGCTGAGGGCAGGCTCCAGCTCCGGAAGAGCAGGGTGGTACTGAAGACACTGGTGGTACTGGGGTTATGGGGAACCCAAGAATGGATGAGGAGGGGGCTTCTGAGGGTTAAGACTGGCCTGTTGGTGTGGTGGGACTGGCTCACGGTGGGACTGCCCTGCCCTGGCTCACAAGCCAGTGGCTGGCAGAAATGCTGTAGTCTGCTAGTGGTTATTTCCAACACGTTTCTTGGCTCAGCTCCTGCATGAGGCAGTGACCAGAGACTGAGCCAGCTCTCGCACGCTGCACCCTGCCAGGGCTGTGGGAATGCCCTCGCCCGCAGGGGCTGTGCTCACCTTCTGAAACAACTTGTCGTCAGGGGTAGGCGTGTTGACTGTGCGCCGGTGGCTCCTGAACCCCTGGGCCTGAGACTTGTCATAGGGATAATTTGCCACAACTGCTCCACCGTGCAGATTGGCCGAGAGCACAAAGTTGTAGCTGCTGATCCACTGGATCACAGCCAACGTCTCTGGCTCCACCTGTGAGGAGAAGAGGGATGGATGGGGACAGGGAGAAGAGCTCAGCCGCCTCAGGGCCAGCTGCTGTTCCATGGCGGGCTGCGCCGTGATCGGTCACGTCAGACCCTGCCCTGCAATGCGCCTGCTTCAGCCCTTGCAGATCCCTCTGTTCTCCACCGCCTGCCCTGATACACAGAGCGGGCTCCTCCTGTGGATACTCTGCTACAGCACAGCCCCAAAACCTGAGGCACAGGCGTTAGCAATAATGTGCCACCTCCTCTGTCCTCTGCATTGCAACCTTCTCCCCAAGTTGGCCACGGTGCCAGCCTCTCCTGCAGGCAGAGGTGCAAGCTGTGATACGGGACAGGATTACATCATTTCTCTGCATGCAGAAGGCATGGAGAAGGAGACAAGAAGCGTGCAAGCCAAAGGACAGTATATTTGCTTGCTTGCTGAGCCACTCTAAGAGGATGCTGTAGCCCTCACAGCATCACAGACCAGTACCTGGCTTTTCCAGTTGTCGGGCAGTGGGATGTGGTGATTTGGCCCGCTGATTTCCCCGCTGTAGTACATGAACGTGTTGAGGTCAGGGAAGTTGCGGTTCAAATCCACTCCGTTGGCGTTGTTCCTCCCCGTCAAGTACCCATTGCTGTCTGGGCCCTGCAGGGCAAAGGTGCATCACGGGGGTGAGTACAGGGTGGGCGCAGGCAGGCTGGGTGTCAGGGTGGCAGGGACCAGCCGTCGTAACAGCACTTCGGTGCCTTTGAGTTGCAACACGCATGTTATTGCTGGCAGGAGAATAAAGAGTATTGGTACTGACACGGAAAGTCAATAACAATATCTTCATTTTCCAGAGTGATAGAGCAAGGCACAAGCCAATAAACAATTTCCCTCAGCTGAGAGAGCCATGAATATCTCTCTGAGGTCTAGTGGTACAAAGGAATGGGTGAGGTTTTGGGAGGGGACTAGAGGGCTTCCCCCCTGCCCCGTACTTCATGTTGCTGGCTGCTCATGACAGTGGCATTCAGCTGCCACTTCCCCAGCCTGGGGCAGGGGATTAGCAATGACCCTCCTGTGACAAATAACTTCTGGTGAGGGTAAGACAGGTGTAGGAAGCCTCTTCCATCACCTGCCAGAGCCACCTGTGGCAGGAAACACAGCACAAGCCCTTGGGACAGTAGGTGACAAGCGGCAACACCACTTGAGGGGGTCAGATTTGGTAGGGTGTGGAGAGGAAGGATGCCCCCCTCCCCATAGCTGTGGTGAAGGGGATCCCACAGGGATTTGAAGGGCTTTCTGCCCCTACCCAGCTGGAGGAGGTGATCACTGCCTGGTACCTGCTTGGCAGCCACTTCGTACCCGTCGGGGTTCATGGAAGGCATGATGTGGATGCGCGTGTCATGGATGAGGTGAGTGATCCGCTCATTGCCCCGGCGGTATTCCTCACACAGGAACTCGGAGAGCTGCAGCAGCAGCTCACGGCCCAGCACCTCATTCCCATGCATGTTCCCGACATACTTGAACTCCGGCTCCACTGGAGAGAGTAAGAAAGAGAGTGACACCATCAGCCAGGGCACAGGGGCAGAAGAGGCAATTCCTACTGCAGGGAGCCTGGGAAAACCCAAAGGACTCCCAATAAATGGTGTGAAATGGCCCTTTCCCTTGGAAAATGCAAACCTCAGTGAGGGAGAGTGGCACAGTGCTCATATGGGCCCCCCTCCGTTTTGCCACAGCATCCCTGGGAGCAGCTCAGCCTCTCCACTGGGTTGCCACTTGCCTTTGGAGTGCACAAGAGCATGCATTTGCAGGCGGTTTGGTCTCGGGCTGGGGACAGGCAGCACAGAGGGACCAGGGAGCACTGGCAGGACTGCTGCCGCCCTGAGCCCTGGCACGCCGGGGCCTCCCAGCTCTGAGGTGGGTGGTAGTGGAGGGAGCACGCCATTTCTCCCCCCTGTGCCCTTTGCGGTTTGCTCTCAGTGCCTCTCACCAACATGGCACATTCCTGGCTCTGCATGCTTTAAGGAGCTTTTCATTACTCTGCAGAATAAAATCAATCCCTGGCTTGGGGTGAGCCGTGCTCTTTCACTGGAAGGGCATGGTTGCCTCTGGCTGCTGCCATCAGCCCCTGACTCCTGTGCTGGTGGGAGGCAGCAGCAGTTTCCTCTCTCCCTCCTCTTTACCTACCTCCAAGCAAAAGGTTTAGGGGCTTCCTTACCCTCAAGGGACAGGGAGAAGAGCCTGGAGAAACCCTCAGTGGCTGAGTTGAATATGGATCAAACTGTCCCTCAGGCAGCTCCAGTATGAGCAAAAAGGTCTCTTGCCACTGACTTCTAAAATGAGGTCTCACAGTACAGATTTAGAGACCACAGGCAGACAGTGCCCAGAGCAGGACATGATGCTTTGCTGAAGGAGAAGTAGCACATGTGAGGGGACAGGTTATGCTTTCCTAGGGGGTCTTTTAAAGCAGTTACTTGTGGGAACATAAAATGTCCCATTGCAGATTGGGCTCAGCACTAGTAAGATTAGAGACACCAGAGGAATTAAATTAAAAAGGGAGCCTGACTTTCACACAAAAAAAAGTCAGGAAAAAATAACGTCGTTACAAATGTCGGCTTGCCAGAGCTTTAGACTCCCATTGCACTGTGAGTTTTCTGGCCACCAGCAGCGATCAGACTCACAGTGGCAGCGTGCAGCCCGGCTGCCACGTACGGGGTCTGTCAGGATCCCTGGGGCAAAAGGCACTGCAGCCCCACGTCAGGCATCTGCTGCTTCCAAAATCCCCTGTGCCTTTGCTGCATAGGGAGGAGATACTGCATCCAGACATGCTGAAGATAGATTTTAAGAAAATTTCTAATTTTGGCAAAAGATTTTGCTTTTCCATATCTTTTGATTGCTGTGCCTCAGCACAGGACACCGCAGGTGGGCAACATGTTTTGATCTCATTAGATTTCAGGGACATGAGAACTGATTTAATGAGGTAATCCAGTTACAAAAACTGTAACAATATCCTGGGGATATGTGCAGCCTTCATTTAAAAAAAATAAGGTCTCAGCAGGGATTCTCCTTCTCTGCTTTGTTTGAGTCTGCAGCAGGACTTGTCAGCCTTTTTCAGTATGCAGACCCCTAAACATGATCCACGTGGACACACAAGCTCTAATTACTGCACGTAAGCCCACTGACTCTAGGCTTGCTTTTTGGAGTTACTTTCTGTGGCCTTCAGGGGAATCCACAGTTTCCCAAAGTCCTCGTGCTACAAGCTGAAAGTGCCAGCCTGAGGGTGGCCCATGCTTCAAGCAGGGCCACGGGTCCATGCTGCCCGCCTGGGGCAGGGAAGATCTCGGTCACCTCCTGTGGCCCTTCCAGCTGCTCTCCTGTGGTTCTGCAAGTCTAAAATCCAGTGGTACATTGCCAGTGCTCTTTCCTCACTCCTTGCTTTGAATCAGCCCCCGATGCACTGTGGAGGTGCCCGAGGCGTCCTCAGTGCCGCGCAGGTTTCCCTGTACCAAACAGGGCTGGCGCGGAGGTGGTCAAGGTGGGAAGCCTCCCATCCCACCTCTGGGAACCCCTGAAGGTGATACTCTGGGCCGCAGAAGGAGAGCAGTGTGCCCCCAGTGCAGGGTGCCCTTGGGCAAGCTGCTGCCAGGCACGGGGTTCTGTCGGGTTTGGGGGGGGCTACTCCGCTGAGGGGGGCACACGTATGGGTGCCGCTCACCCTTGCAGTGCTGCTGGCTGCTTTCCACATGACTAGGCTGTCTGGACTTGTCAGCCCCTGCATTTAACCACGCCAGCCAGGATGTGAAAAGGCAAAAGATCCTGTGAAAAGTAGGCAGAGCCCTATCTGCATCTGCGGCCCAGGGGCACAAGGTGGGGAAGCGAGGGAGCCCTGCATGCACACCCCCAGCCCAGAGAGCCGGCTGGTCCCCTCAGCCCCCCAAGGGCACCTGGCTGCCAGCAAGGCCTGGCTCGGCGGCGTCCCCATGCCGCACAGGCAGCAGCTAAAGGGACCATTGC
>NW_009617559.1:1132-1333 GCF_000690535.1 Cariama cristata | reverse complement strand
CGGCTGCCACACGGTCGTAGGAACAGGCTTTGCCGGAGGTGCTGCCAGCCCCCTTTGCCACAGCCTTCAGGTGACAGCGGAGGTAGATCTGCAGGGACAAGCATCCTCCTGCCACACCACCTGAGCTGCCCCATGGCTCTTCACCGATCACCCCCAGCCACCCCCTCCCCGTACGGGTGGGTGGGTGTCACCCAGCACCCC
>NW_009617559.1:749-983 GCF_000690535.1 Cariama cristata | reverse complement strand
ACTGCCACCCCCCCAGGGCCAGCCGGGCTCTGCCACCACCCACAGGGTCCCGGCGAGGAGGGAGAGCGGCAATTTTGGGCAGCAGCCACCACCTCGCACCCAGCCCCGGTGCTCACCCGTTGTCAGCGATGACCTCATATTTCAGCCACGCTGCCGCGCTCGGGCTGGCCACGCACTCGTCCACGAAGACCCTCAGGGGCAGGTGGGGGTCGGGGCTCACCGGTGCCCCGAGGT
>NW_009617559.1:445-703 GCF_000690535.1 Cariama cristata | reverse complement strand
ACCTGGAAGGCACATGGCTGTGGCCTTGGGGGGGGTGCCAGGCAGGGGGGTCTCCCCCACACACACAGGGGACCAAGGGGGTCTGGGGGTCCCCCACTCACTGTCATACACATCCAGGGCAAAGCGCAAACGTCTCCGGTGAGCGACGGTGGAGCCGAAGGGCACCCAGGTAGGCTGGATGGCTCCGGATGAAACATTGCCCATCCTGCACCACAGAGCATCCTCAAGCGGGGTAACAGGCTACAAGCAGGGCCCCCA
>NW_009617559.1:0-220 GCF_000690535.1 Cariama cristata | reverse complement strand
GGAGGGGCTGGGGGAACCCAGCAGACGTGGAGGTGTCACCCGGCTCAGAGCTGGCGTCCCCTCCCTGTCCCCAGCACCTCAGGAGCCAGAAAGCTCCTCGGCACACGGCGAGAGCCAGGTTTTAGGTCACCAGTAACGCTCCCGCTCATTTTAACCGGTGTGCTCCTACCCTCGCACAAAGGATGGTTGTCCCCGTGGGTGCTGCCCACTCGGGGGACCA
>NW_009617558.1:364-575 GCF_000690535.1 Cariama cristata | reverse complement strand
GGATTTTTTTTCTTCTTCTTCTTCTTCTTCCCCCTTTAAGAAAAGGGGTTTTGCTCAGCATCCGCACGCAAACTTACTTGAATGCCTTGTAGCCAGTTTAGCCCAGAGACCAAAGGATACCCCGCACCCGAGGAGTCCTGCCCGTGTGAGCACCATCATTACACTGGCAGAGCAACCGAGAGCCGCCTCCTTGCCTTTACCAACACCCTCC
>NW_009617558.1:0-274 GCF_000690535.1 Cariama cristata | reverse complement strand
TTTTTCCCTCCATCTGCTGGGATTGCTAAGTAAATAAATAGAGGAAAATTCCTAAAAGGGCATCTGAAAATTCAATGGGACTGAATATGAGGAAGTGAAATGCTCACAGACCATTATTATTATTTTTTTTTAAAATTAAAAAAGATGTACTTAAAACGCGGATCGGATATATTAGGCTTAGAAAACAGCAGGTAAGAACTTTCTTTCTTTCCAGTACCTTCATGCCCGGAGCGGGGATCTCTCAAGCACAGCCGCCCAGCCCTGGAATAAAGGG
>NW_009617557.1:0-6955 GCF_000690535.1 Cariama cristata | reverse complement strand
ACTGTTCTTATCTCAATCCATGGGTTTTAACCTTTTCCAGTTCTCCTCTCCATCCCACCAGGGTGCAGGGGGAGGAGTGAGCAAGCAGCTGCAAGGTACTTAGTTGCCAGCTGGAATTGTTAAACCACGACACCCTGTATCTTCTTTTCTAGACCAAGTTGCATGTGTTTTAGCATGCCATACTTCTTCAGTAAAACAAACTGTAATCACTTTGAAGTGGAAGATGTTTCAAGCAATACAAAGGACCAGCTGCCCATAATGAAGAAGAAACACTGGTGCAGCACAGTGAGCCAGACTTAATTTCCTTCCTATTCAATTGTTAGCACAGTAGCACATCCTTGGAAGAGAACAGGGTTTCTGTAGCATTGCAAATGAGCATTTTTACACCTCGAATTAGCATGCTGACCTGTGGCATAATGCAGTGTGAGCTTGTTAATGAAAGAGGACAAACCAGGCAAGAGCAGGCCTTTAGACCATTACAGAGCTGCTGCCTCAACAGAAAGTGTCCTAATTCATTACTGGACATTTGAGATCAATGACTTGATGTGAACCCTTGTGTCTCTTTCTTCCTTTTTTTAACTTCTCCTATGGGAACTCTCCTGTCACATTTCCATCTGCCTACCCTTCACCTGAAAAACTGTTACTGATTATTTAAAAACCAAACATCTCTATCCCATAAGCCAGGTCACACATAGGGAGCAAACTTATTAGAATGGAAACAAATACCATAACGCCGGTTTTGTAACCAGAGTTGCATGGTACATACAGACCAAACTAGAGGTTTTAAAAAAGCTGAAATAAACCTATTGTTTAATGTCAGTATTAACAAGCAGCAAAATCCCTGATTTTCATAGCTTCCATTTAGCAGTAGGTACTGATTTGGATGAAAGACGTCTGGAGCACAGATGTGGAAGGTTTGCTGTTTTGTCTGCTTCTCAAGAATGTATTATTCTACCCAAACAATAGCACTTGAGAAAGATGCATTCTGAATTTCAAATGGAATCAACCAAACTCTGTTCTGGCATCTTGTATTTATTATCTGACAAAAGCATAAATCAGGATTAACTGAGTGCAGAATTGAGATTCTAAAATTTTTTTTCATGAATTAGCTGGGTCTCTTCTTAACGTCTGAATTTACAAGCTAAACAACATACCATGCTTTTCAGTTTAACTTCCATGCCCCTATCATTTTCATTGAAGACCAACTAAAAATTAAGTATAAATTTTGGGTGTTCAGTTACTATTTCAACTTTCCTGTTTTATGAGAGTGCTTGTAAACATGGAATGTTGTTTAGTTTTTTTAGCGTTTCTGCAATTTCACAAATATAATCCTCCGCTGTCTTGCACACTATAAATAGAGAAACCCTATTATTTCTTTTTTTTTTTCTTCTTTGTAAAGGAATTTGGAAACAATTCTCTTATTATATGGGGGGGGAACGCTGATAAGAATCATAATATTTTTAATGTAAAACACTCTCAAAGCTTTTTTTTTTTCCCCCGACTCCTGCTTTATGTAATGATTGCTTATCTGTCTTTTCCAGGTCTAGTCTAAATAGGCTGAAGTATCTTTCTTGGACTCAGTGGGCATCATACTGTTGGCAGTTCTGCAAGTGAACATCAAAAGGCTCAGCCTCCAGCTGATACTATGGTGGCTTGGAAACAGTACCATGGAAGCTCTTAATCATCTTTGTGCCAGATGTTTCACAGAAACTAAGCAGCTGATGGAACTTCAGCAAGAAACAGCAGGAACTTCTGGTATGTTCTGTTAAAGCATAATAGCTAGTATCTCTTTCAACACACAACGTACTTAGTGTACAATTTATAATGTACTCCATTGCCTGCCTATCTTTAGTCTATTCCTTTGTAGGGTACTAACTATGCTAGACCAATTAGTAAGTGGAATTGTCTGCAGATAAGTAACATACACCAAAATGTACTTTTCTGAGGGAGGTTTTTCATCTGAAACTAGACAGTAACCTATTTAAAAATTCAAAGTTAAATCCTGCCCTAGCTTTTCATTGGGAGCACCAAATGTGCCAAATTCGTACTTGCTGGATGGCCATTAAATCTGCTACTTGATTGTTCCCTGCGTTCACTTCTGTGTTCTTAAAATTAAAGCTTGGCCTGTGTGCCTCAAGATAGAACAAGGTTATACAGAGCCAGGGAAATGGAGATTAGCACCACCCTGTGTATTTCTGTCTCTTACTGTGCCTTCCAAATTGTCTGTTCCCAGCTTAGATCCATTTATGTATTAATTTCCACACTGTATTTCCTTTCAATGCAAGCACTTTTGTAGTCAGTGCTGGCCACAGATGTGACATAAGGCTCTCCTTGTTTTAACTGCGTGGGGAGCAAGGGGAGGAGAGAACAGAGACCAAAAAAAAACCCAAACCAACCAACCAAAAAAAACCCAATCACACTTTACCAATCAGATTAGACTGAAAGATATTTATTTAGAAACAACAGCTTTGGTATTTTAAAACCAAACGACCTTTAAATCACTAGAAAGTGGGATGTCTCCCCCCATAGCCAAAACAAATCAATGCACAAAGTCTCAATATGCTTAGAATAGGAAACCTGCAGATCAGCACTTCCAAGTGTAAATCCAGAAAACAATTTCATTAAATTGGTTTTGCACTCTAAATCATAAAGGCTGAAAAACCTGTTACCAGCACTTAGATATCTACAGTTCAATTGACTGACTTGTTACTGAAGTGGAGGCAAAATTATTAACATCCTCCCTCCCAAGCAATAAATTAAAAAATGGGTACCAGAAAGGAAGTTACACTAAAGTTTTCTAGTTAAGTTAACTCTCTGAAGAGAATCATCATTCTTTATATTCCTGTAACATTAAAAAACAAATCAAAATATCAAAGGACTTCGTCTATCTTCAAGTATTTTCACCAAATGGATTACTCTTAGGGAACTGAACAGCTTACAAGGAAAAAGAAACATCTGTTACATGAGCTTCTGGGATAAACTCTTGAATAACCACACCTTCCAAGTCTCAGATTCCTCTCTTAACAAGGCACAAAAGGATTGTTGCTTTCAAAAGGTCCTTGTTCTTAGCTGCAAAATTGTCAGATGTCTTGTGCAAATGGAGGCTGAAAGCAGGACTAAGTTCACTTGGACACTGGGATGCTTCCATTCAATTAATGAAACGGAGTGTTCTTTCAACACAGTTAATCTTGCTTACTGCTACAGAGATTTTTGACCTTCAGCTGGCTTCCACTTCATCCCTGTTTCTGGAATCAAGTTCTGCATCTTCATTTTAAGCAGGTCCAATTAAGACGAGGCAACAGACTTGCTGTACACTGCAAGACTTTTTGCAGTGTCAAGAAGGAAGAGGCGTTACGGCAGCCCTGGTGTGTAGCTGTGAAGCTTCTCGGAATTTCAGAGAATAGTGTCAGGGACAGTTACCTGTAGTAACGGTTAACAAGTCATTTTGTAAAAGGCAGAAGGCAAGTCTTGTAGATGCCAAAGGCAACCAGATAGACAGCAGTGAGAAAAGGACATAATTTTATAATTTCAAGGACACACTTCAGGATGCATGTCAGGGCACAGCTGCATACACAATAGTTGAAATTATTTCCTGACTGCTTCCTCCCTTTGCAGTAAGGTTTTGAGCACGATCATAGCCTTATAACTGCAGTTGTCTTTGATATCTGTATCTGTCCTACCTCTTCCTAGGTTAGTTTGTCTAGCCACAAGCACCTTCCACTCTCATTCTTTCAACGGATGACAGGTATTCAGACTTGCTTGGGATCAGGCCTGATCTCCAGTGCTCAACACCGAGAGGAAAATTGCCAACTCGCTTTAAACACTCCTTATGTACTGACTGTCAAGTTTAGTCCAGTACCTTCTGTACAGCCTTAGCTATCCAAAACTGAATTTGCTTTTATAATTTGGAAAAACAGGCCAATCTAGAGCTAGAACTTGTCCTCTGACAGCTCTATTTAACCATGTCATTTTTTATTTCCTTTTTTTTTTTCTTTAAACACAAGCTACATTTAACTCTGTTCAACCCTAAGGAGGGATGCCTCTGAACCACATGGCTAGCTCACACAGCAAATACAGTCTCGTCTTTCATTTCCACTCCATATCAACATGCAACCAGAAAGTACCAGTACTAAGAGCAGAAATCACTGTCTATTGTTTATTCTGTGCTAAGTTTTTACTAGCAACTAAGTTTTCTAAGGCAACTCAAAACAAGAATTTCAAATTTTTTGCACCAAAGTGAGATGCAGTACAGCTTGAAGTCAGAACCTCCAACTCACAGTAAAAAGCACTCAGTACTTTTCTTAACACAGCTATGTATTTTGTCTGAATGGGAGAAACATGAACTCAGCACCTTCCCAAAATGATGGTGGTAAATGTGGTTTGATGGACTGCACAGTGCCTATAAATCTATGAACATTTACCAGGAGTCCCAACAAGTCAGCACCTTCACCTAAGAACACTAGCTTGCATTTGTGTGTTCCTGTATGACACGTCACACGTTCAAACCAGGCAGACAAGTGTGCACATCTCCCACACAGTAGTAAAGACAAGTATAGCAGCTTTCTCACAAGCATTCCGGTACTGCATAACAAGAAACATCATCTCGTGACACAGCTGCAACTGTTGGCTTAAAAATAAGCCATGTCCTACACCGATGTGTGGAAAAAGGACAGAAAAGCTGTCTGCCTTGATCTGCAGCCTTACAAATGTTCAAGAAGGACAGACAATGGATTTATATTTTCTAACGTTTGTGAGCCCTACCGCTCCAATCCCTGCCCTAATCCTCCTTCTTGCAAGAAGAGGTCACAGATCACTTGTTGCAAGAGAGACTGAAAATCCTCACAGTCCAAGACAGAACCTCCCTAGGCACAGCTGACAGAAAAATCAGGTTGACAACACTCAGTGGACAGCAGCCAAAAGCAGCAGCCTTATACCTTACTCCTGAAGAGTGGCTTGGCTCCTGGCCCGCAATATTCATTGTAGATGAGTTTGAACAGAAACAAGTGAAACAATGTGATTAAGGAGGCCACGCTGAACCAGAACAGGAAGGGTAAGCCTGGGTATTGCTTGGCCATGTGTTCCTCATGAGCCAAAATAGCTTTTAGATGGAGCGTGTGTCTCAGGTCCTGCAAGTGGACCAAATCTGTTGATATATAAAGCAGTGGCGTGATGGGTTGAGTCACCATGACAGGGAACGTATGACCTCGTGCCTCTGAGGTCAGCTCCACTGGCTCATTCATACAGCCTGCCTCACACGCATATAGTCTAACTGGCTTGTCTTGGAATTTCACAGACACATGCAGGAAGGGCTTTCCTTCAGCGTCCAGCAGAACAGCCAGATTAATCAAGTCCTTATTGTAATGGATCCCACGTAAGGAATAGCTGTTATGAAGTACATCAGGGTCAGCCTGAAACTGAAGATGGTTTTCTGTGAACTGCAGGCCCCCAAAACTAAGCACCATTCCCTGCATAAGTCCATGGACTCCAGCTGCTACAAGACCCTTGCATCCCCGTTTCTGGAGAGTTAGCTTCCACAGGTCTGACAGCTGCAAGATCTGGGCGACGCTGGTCAGCTTTGCTGGCCACAGGTTCTCTGCATGCATGGTCGCATGGCCACTGAAGCAGTGGTCAGCATAGTTCAAGCTGGCTTCCATTTTTTCTCTGTCCTCACCACTAACGAGTGGATCTAGCAGAGGAGCTGGCATGGTTGACAGCACATAGTAGAGGGTCATGTTAACAGTTTCACTGGATGGTGTATGTGAATCTGTGATCTTTCTCATTTCAACCCCTGTAATAAAAGAAAATAACCAAGGGTCAGAGGATCACACATGAATATGACATTAATTATGAGAAGACGACCAAATGTGCACATCATCGTTCAAAACACATCTGTGCCTATGAAACACTGAAGTGAAATGCTTCCTTGTATTTTCTTAGACGCTCTCTCTGCTACTTGGAATTTGAAAGCCAAGCTCCCGCTAAAGGCAAAGCTAGTTTGATATACAGGTGCCTTATGGAGCTGTCACCATGACTCCACAAGAATGATCTGTCAAAGGAACATCTGGCTTTTTACCAGCTGTAAAATAGCAAATTCCACATTACTTGGGCAGCTGCTCTTTTATGCAAGGCCACTAAAATCTTAAGAAAAAGCATCCTTGTAGGACAGTCCTTAACTTCTATGAGGAAATCTGTCCTTTATGTTATAGTCACTAGAGGTCAATGCTCTTTCCAGCTAGAGCTGACATGCTAGGCAAATCAGTAAAGTTCCTGAAGACATGAAAGCCAGCACATCCAGAGTTATGGTTAGAAATGTTCTTCTGTCATTTCCTTTATGCAGTAAGGAATACTCCACTCTTGTAAAGTACGCTGGGTTCCAAACCAGGAATGCTGCCACAATATGCCCTCTAGCCACTGGGAGTAACCCGTCAGGAAGAGTGGAATCTCTGGAGACCTTACAGCAACCACATCACTGAGCTTTCAGCTGCCCTCTAAAGGAACCCTTTGGAAGTTGAGCATCACTTTCCTTACCTGAAATGAACAGGTCAGACCAGGTCTGTTGGTGCTCCTGGAAAAGATCTTCCACCCCCATCTGCATCACCTCCAGCATCTCTTTCTTGGCCGACTCCCTCAGCTTGCTGAAGGTCTCCTCTAGCCTGGAGACCTCGATGGGCTCCGAGGTGTACACCACCGAGAGCACGGTTTCGTCAAAGTGGGATTTGGGCGCCACCTGCACACGGCTGACGAGCTTCTTGGCAGCCAGGAGCTTCTGGGCAGCCCCCACCATAAGCACCACCTTGGGGCTCCCGGCCAGTAGCAGGCGACCAGAGGAGAGCAGGAACTGCCGCTCCTCCACCTTCTCCAGGCTGGTGGCGAAGCGGCTCCCCAGCGAGGATGCAGAAGCTGGGGCCGAGGCCTCGAAGGCGGCCACCCGCTCGGTGGGGTTGGCAATGCGGAT
>NW_009617556.1:9675-10571 GCF_000690535.1 Cariama cristata | reverse complement strand
TTCATGGAGATGCTGCTCCCCCCGGCACTTGCAGCAGCAGCTCGGGTTTTATGTAAAGCTATTTCGGGTGGCAGCCTGGAAGAGCCCCCCCGGTCTGCAGCAGGTAACCTGCGAGCACGGCCCGGGGGCTGCATCCCCCCCCCAGGGCTGAACCCAGCCGTCACCCCTACTCGTTCGCCTCTTCGCTCTCTCCCTTCTCAATCTTAAAGCCGAGCGGGAGCGGGAGCGGCTGTCCTCCCTGTTTGCATTGCATCTGGGCAGGGAAAGCTCACGGCAAGACAGGGGCTGCTTTGTGTCAGGCACTGAGCAGACAGGCCAGGGACAGCCTCTCATCCAGGGGGGCTGCAGTACACATAGGCAAGCTAGAGCAAGGGGAAAAGAGAGACAAAAATTTGATGGAAAATGGTCTGAGAGGATCTGTCACAAAGCCATTGTTAAGATAATTCCTTGCTTGCTGTTAGTAAATCTTTAGATTATCCATTTGTCCCTTTTTCATGGTTCAGATTGCTTCCTTCCATTTGAATTTGGCTCAAAACGACCTTTGAAAACAAGCTGGTCACTTCGTACCCAACGGTTCATACTTGGTGTCAAGCACTGGGTGCCGAGGGACTAACTAGCAAAAGCTTTTCCTGGCCTAATCTGAACAGTGGTGATAAATAATGAGCATCGCAACAAAACTGAACCAATCCACCCCAAATCCTGCAGCTTGTTTGCTGCCTTCTTTTAACGTCGCGGAGCTGCCTGCTGCTCTCACACCGTGCAAAGCCAGCGCAGCACCCTGACCTCCACGCTCGCCTCCGAACGAGCAGACATTGCCGGCGGCGTTGCTTCAGTAACGGGGCCGGGTTAACGTCGCCTCGTCTGCCTGCAGCTCTCGTTCGTGCAGGGTTTTACAT
>NW_009617556.1:7264-9650 GCF_000690535.1 Cariama cristata | reverse complement strand
CATATTTTTTTTAGTTGTTAATTTTGACAAAAAAAAGTGTACCTTTTGTGTTTTTTTTTTTTTTTTTTTTTTATGGTGGGGTTGGTAATTTGGAAAACAGCAGGGACAGGAAGATGCATCACTGGGTGCTGGGTAGCTGAGCCAGCTGTGAGGATGAGCAGGGTCCCCGAGGGTCCCCAAGGGTCCTGGTGCTGCAACCTGCTGCTTTCCTTTGCAGCTACAGAGAAACAGCTCTTCTACTCAAGCACCGATAAATCCCTTATTTCGCTCCCATTCTGAAGATGGTTATTTTCACGCTCACCTGAGCCTTCCTCAGCAGGATTCATCTCCCACCACCCTCAGCATCATCTTGGGAGGCTGAGCAGCAGCAGCAGCTTTCCTGCCCTGCCCGCCCCAGGCCCCTCACCTCCGCCCTGACTCCTGCCTGCCGAGCCCCATCATCATTAAGCACGGAGCTGCCCTTTGGCGTTCGGGGTGCCAGGGCAGCTGCCTGCAGTGAAGTCCCCTCTGTGCCCGTGGCCCAGGCTCAGCAGCATCCCACGCTGCCCGCAAGTGCTCCCCGGCTCACCCTCCTGCCGCAGCCCCCTGTGCCTTGAACCCTGATTTTGGGGGCTGAGCACAGTGCACGCAGGCAGAATGAAACCCTCGTCAGAGATGGGAAACGACATGCCTGGGCCAAAGCTGGGAGAGGCTTGAAATGCCACGGATCTCTGCTACGGGGCTCTGCAACGTTCAGGGGTGGATTGTCCGGAGAATCTAATTAGGAATGAGCAGACCTTCCCGAGCTGTAATACGCCAAGTAATTAAGTGATTAGTATTGATCGTTGGAATGCCTAATGAGCAGTTATCACTGAATGATTAATTAATCCAATCAAAAGAGTAATAAAAATTCTGCAGGTGTGATTATATCTTATATTCAATGTGCAAGGGCAGCAAGATCTCTCCCTGCGGTGCCTGTCTCCCGTTTACATCCCAGGCACGTGGAGGACCTGGCACCGGAGATGCTCACGTTGCCGCCCCACTCCCACAGCCCGGGCTGCCCCTATGCAAGGGGTCTCTCCCCTCCCCAAAAGTCCCCCAGCACTGCCAGACTGGGCTCCTGGCAGCAGGCAGGCATCCAGAGCTGCTCTGTGTGGCGTGGAGGTGGGGAAGGTGGTCCCCCAGGAGCATCCAGAAGATGCCAAAAGGAGTCGATGCTGATCTCCTCACTGGGAATCTTTCACTTGCTCCCTTGATTAAGTCGCTTCAGTTTCTCCTGGGTCACTCAGCCCACAAAAGCCCTGCTAATCTCCGCTAAACCCGCAACGTGCGGCACACTCGCCTCTGATCACTTCCCAGCCATGTGGTGGCTCTGCGGGCACGTCCCCAAGAGCACTGTGCCCTCGGGACACGGGAGCTCTCAGGGCACCCACAGCCCTGTAACGGTCATTTGCTGACCCATAATATTTACCCAATTACATGATAACGTTATTCAATACCCAATAAATTACCTTGCCAGCTAGTGCTAACAGCAAAGTACAGAGCAGCCCTGACTTGTGGGCAAGGACCTTCACCCACCTGTCCCGTCCTCCCCTCCAGAGCACCCTTTGCCACCCACCTTCCTCTGGGTGGGATGTCAGCGGTGGGTGACAGCTGGGGACAGCATGGCCCAATGCCATCGCCCTCAGTGCCCAGGGCTGCTGCTTGCAGGGGAGTGCAGGACCCAGAACCGAAAGAGGGGCACATGCTCACCCCCTGCCCAAGCTCTCCCCTCTCCAAACACTGCCGTCAGGATTGGCCCCGTGCCCTGGGGGCTGTGATGGCACCCGGCATTCCCAGGCGCTGCCGCAGCTCAGGAGATGACGGATCTGGGCTCTGTTGCTCTTTTCTGTGCATCCTTTAAGGATTTGAGGCTGATCGCCCGCGCTTCCTGCGTGGCATCCACAGCTGGCTCTGCACAACGCCGTCAGCTGCCTCTGCCTGCCTGACGGGCCCTGATGGGGCTGAGCGCAGCAGTTATAATTAGAAATGCTAATCAGCTCTTGTGTTTCTGGCTTGACAGCCCTGCCACCCCCACCACAATCTTCCCTCCAATCTGTCCTATGCTCGCCCCCTCTGCTTCCTCTCCAAATCCCCGCTACTTGTAATTAAGCGCTACAGAATTTGGGGGGGTCGAAAGCTGGGGCTCCTTGCATGCTTTAGGCCAGGCATGCAGCCCCTGCAGAGCTCCTGGCTTGTTGGGGACGGTTTGGGGGACTCATCCTCCATTCACCATCAACCCCCTGGGCTGAGGACACGCCAGGGACATCCGTGCCCCTCGCCAAGAGCCCCAGCACTGAACCATGGGGTGGAAGAGGGGCAGCCCCAGGGCTCCGCTGCAGGTTAAAGGCAAAGGGGGGTGGCTGCG
>NW_009617556.1:0-7233 GCF_000690535.1 Cariama cristata | reverse complement strand
GGCGCCTCTGCCAGCCCAGCGGCTCTGGAAGAGGAGCCGCTCTCATTAGGATTTCTGTCATGTGCCAACCGTGGGCTCTTTCCAGCCGAGGAGGAAAAGGAGCTTGCAAAGAAGCACAGTCAAGGAGGCTGAGCAAGCAGATCCCTTCACAGGCTTAGCTGGTTACGGAGTTATTCGTCGTCACAGCTTGCACTGGGAGACACAGCCCAGGGGATTCCTCCCTCGCCGGTGCCCGCAGACAGCCCCTGCCAGCCCCCAGCCCCTCCGCACGACTCCCCCCTTCCTGAGCCAGAGCACTTCTGTTGCTGCCAGATCCAGGACATGGCTTTATCCCTGGGCATTTGGCTCCCAAAGCCAGGCTTGGCTGGGGGGGCCGTTCCTTGGAAGAAGGCACAGGGCTTGGCTGGCCACAGAGGCATGCAGGCAGGATGAGCGGCCCCGGCTGCGATGTGCAGGCACACACACAGGCCAGTGTGCTCAGAGAGGGACAGCATCGAAACACGCGCTGGCTCGAAGCCGGCCATTCGGCACCCATCTCCCCGGCAAAAAAGAGCCAGTGGCATTACAGCGTGGCACAGGCCAGGCAAAGGCTGAGGGTCCCTCGCCGCGCAAGTGCCATTCTGATGCTCACAGACACCTCTGCAGCCTCCTGGGGTCGTGCCCAGCGTGCTGATGTGTTAACAAGGGATCGGGTTCTCCCAGCCAATATCTGAAACTCATCAAGTAACCCACGGCATCGGTACAACACAGCTGCACCGACATGGCGCAGCAAACAAATTTTATCCAGAGCCACAGCCCACATGCCCAGCTGAGCCGTGAAATATGACAGCATCTCTAAGTGGTTCTGTGCTGGGAGAAAACACACAAGGCTCTTGGGTTTTTATGTCAGCCTTCATCTTCCAGGTGTTCCCTGTTTATTAACCTCAGGTAGCTGCAGGAGAGAGGCTCCAGTTTGAAGGCTTGATGTGCAAAAGAGCAAGGGTTTTCAAGAAGGCAGCGGCTGCCTGAGCAAAGGAGACCCCCCCTCACCTCCTCTGCCCAGGACCACCATGTATGGCCACGCTTCACCTGGGACACGCGCCTGCTCGCCGCAGCATCTTGTGGCATGGCTGTGGTGGGCATGTGGGAAGCGGCAAAGGGCTTCCCCCTCCTCCCCACACACTGAGCACCGCGATTTCTGGAGGCAGGGACACAGGAAAAACAAGGAGATATCACAAAAAGGGAGCTGAGAGGGAGAGGGCATGGTGGCTCTGCGGGTGATGGACTCGTGAAAAGGCCCCGGCAGCACAGGCGGCTGACTGAGAAACCTCTGGGGACAAGCTGGATTGGATTTGTCATGACTAATTGACTCCCTCCAGTGCTGCGGTACAGGTTTCACGAGTCGCATGAGCGGGGTCCCGAGCATCCAGGAATTAATGAGGGTCTGACCCTGTCGGTGCAGCCACTTGAGTTTTGCCAATGCAGACAGCTGGCTTAAGAGGCCCCTTTATTCTTTACATATCAGATCAATCGGGATAGTTATAATCTAGTCCTTGTGAAAGCTTGGAGCAGACTTTGCTGCCCAGCTAGCTCAAGGGGAAAAAAAGCAAGCAAGAGGGAGAGGTCATGATGAACTATTGATTGAGCAGACGGCAGTGCTGCTCCCAGAGATGGCTTTTGCAGAGAACTCGCCCAGGACAGTTTGCCTTTATATCTCTCGCTAATGCTGCTCCATTGATCTTCCGTGACAGGTGGCAACTCCAAGATTTTTTTAGCTGGAGTCATTAAGAGGCATTAATCAATAACAGGGGAAACAGAGAGAGAGAAACTGTTTGTTTCATGGAGACATATTCCCCGTGTGGATTTAGCCCGCTGAGGTGCGTGTGGTTTATTTCCAGCAGCCAGGGAGGCTTGCCAGGAAAAGAATTTACCTTGTGCTGGACTCTGGCACTTGGAGAAGATCCTGAGCCAGCTGCACACGCTGGCAGCTCCAGCCAGGCTGTGCAATGAGAGAGGACCAGCTGGGGAGTTCGTGGCATCTGATTCCAGCTACCTCAGCATCCTACCCAGCACCCCAAACTGCCCAGACCCTCTGTTCCCACACAGGTTTCGCAGGAAGAGCTAGGTACTGATTTCATATGCCCAAAGTCCTGGGTACTGGTTTCATGTTCTGCTTCTGCTAAATAGAGTTGCCTCCTGGCAGCGGTGCAGTGGGTCCCCGCGGCTTGCTCAGCGATCCAGCCCTGCGTTTGAGCTCAGCCCCTGCCCAGTGGCTCAGCCCACGGTGCTGCTGATGTAGGCAAGGCCGGGAGCTCATTCCTGTGGCAAGACTGGAGTTGTTGGCGAGAGAAACGGTCTTTGTGCTGAAAGCGCCCTGGGCTGCACTGTTCCCTCCTGCCCTGCCCCAACGAAGTCAGTACATTTCCATCACTTTGTGGTGGCAACACCCATTTTTCTTCTCCAAGCAGCTCCTGTGCTAAGCCCCAGCAAGTGTCCGTGCAGGTGCTGGACCCCATTTTCCCCTGGAGAGCCGGAGAAGGAGGCTGGAGATGTGCTCAGGAGCAGGAGGATGGGATTGCCTTTAAGCAGATGCGGTGGGACCGGCCGCTGGCTGCGAGCGATGTGTGCTGTTGGAGGCAAAGCAACCAGTGGCCCTGGGGCAAACTCGGGCTGTGGAGGTGCTGAGGGATCCGACATGAGGAATAGCCTGTGACACAGAAGCCGAGCTGATATTTGATTGTATTTGCAGACTTAACCCAAAGGCCCTTCAGTATGGGCAGGTCTGGCAACCTGGAAACGCCACACTCGGCACGCTGCTCACTGCCTGCGTACATGAGGGAGCACGAGGACACTCCTGCTAACGGGGCCTGCACCGAGCAGGTACCAAGCGATGCTTCAGAGTAAGGGAAATGCCCTTTCGGAGGCAGGGATGGAGATCCCAACGGAGGTCAGCTTCCCTTTTCCTCTCTGGGACACATCTTGTCTCGACTCCCAAAGCCCCAGTCTCCCGCTGCTCCAGCTCTCACGGGCCACTGCGCAGTGGTAATTACTGCAGCTCCCTGGGGAAACAGGATCTTCATCTTTCCTGTAATTACAGCTACACGTCCACAGCAAAGGGATCACAGGCAGCAGGAGAGGAGGGGATGAGGAGATTGCCATCTCAGAAGCAGGTTGCTCTGGCGGTACACGCAGCGGGCACACTCAGGCACACGCTGGCCATAAGCACCTGATAGAGTCACAGCCCTGAAAAAACAAAAAAACCACACACGCAGAGCTCAGCACCATCACCTGAATCTAGCCCAGATGGGGCAAGACATACTGCTGCTGGCTGGTGGCTCCCTGACGTGAGTCTCTGACATGGGAGATACAGCAAACCCCTCTTCAGTCCCAGGTTGCCCACCAAGAGAAGCCCTTGGCTAATGGCTTTGCCTTCTCTGTTCAGTCTATCAGTCTTCAGGTCAACCACCCAGCCCCTTCTACCAGCACAAAATCCATTAGAAACAATTTGATTTCCTTTATTTACGCATGACATCTGGGAAAAAGCCTAATCCTATTGCAACTGGGAAAAAAAAAAAAAGTAATTCCAATTTTACAGCCTTGGGCCCAGAGGAGCTGGAGCGCTGCAGCCAGACGAGATGCTGTTTCCGAGGCTGTGTCCTGTGCTCCATACGCTCTCATTTCACTCAGAGCCTTGCCTGGGGCGGATCGTGCAATGTCTTGCAGAGAACGTCCAGCGCAGGGGAATTTCCAGCCCGGGTGTACAAATGCAAATGCAACAGTAAGATCTTGCAGCTTCATGTTTTCACTGCCTCCTATTTTTGGCAAAGTCTGCCATGAGAAAAAAAAAAAAAAAACCCAGCGCTGGGGGGCATGGTGGGGTGTAAGCCCTAGCAGTAATCCTTGACTGATGGTGCATTGACTCTGCAAACACCCATCTCTGGCCTCACTGACAGGCAGAGGAGCAGTGCCCTGGCACTCAACGCGGCTGCTCGTGTGGCGTTCCTCATGCGGGTAAGCATCCTGCCAAATCAGCCTTGTATCTGACGTGGATTTAAATAAGTGCTTGAGTTTTTCAAGGCAGAGGTAAGACAAGCTCAGAGAAAGCAGGTATTTAAAAAGCACAGCTGAGAAATGGGTTTAGGTGTGTTAGGAGCGGCAGGGCTGGGTGTCCCAAGGCATCTGCAGAGCACCAGCTGCGTGGGGCCTGAAACCTGCAAAGTGCTCCAGTCCCTGACGAACAGGACCGTAAAACCACAGCTGGCTGGAGTGAACATCCCAGCAGATAACGCACTTACTTTCTCAATAAAGTTATCTCTAGCTGAGTAAAGGTTACTGGAAGAAAGGCTCTGATACATACTTACATATACATATATATATACTTTTGCAATATGTTTCTCTCTTAATTGCTTGTTCCCAAACTCCCTCGGGCTCTTGCTCTTCCCAGTGCCCAACGGAGGCTGTGCATGCAGAACCCCAGCACCAGGGCAGTTTAGCAGTCCCATGTTTCTGTTTTTTATGCAACTCTATTGCTACGTAGTCCTGCGGGTAACTGCAGGGCTCACATTCAAACCACGCTGAGTCAACAGCCCAGTTCCTCCCCAAGTGTTTACTCTGTTGTCATGAGAGCGCTGACGTGTTACTACTTACAAGCACAGCAACTAAAGGGAGTGTGACCACAGGGCAGCAGGAGCTGGGGGTCAGTCTGAAGCTCTGCCCCTGCAAGCGTGGGCTCAGCCATGGGCTTCCACGCCACCCACACGCGGAGCAGCAGGTGGGCTTCACCTCCCATGCACAGATGCCCTTTTAGGCTGAAACAAGTGAGAGGGAAATGGGATTCACCCACATCCTTTGCACAAACTGCTCTTAGCCACCATCCTTGTCTCGCCGAGCAGCCTGCAGCAGGCTCTGCTCTGCACAGCAGCACATACAGCACAGCCCAGGTCAGACCTCTTCGCTGTCTTTGCCAGGGCAACACTTTCAGGAGGTGATTTCAGTGATGCCATCCTACTGGTGTCAGCCCTTGGGGCAGCCTTGCTTACCGATGCAAAGCTAGTCCAGGTTACCAGTCTGTAGCCCTGCCTGCGTGGGAGCAAGCTGTAGCAGTGTAACAACATCTGTATCATGATGCTGGGCTGTTTTATGTACCCCGAGATACACAGAGGTGAGACTCAGTGACACCAGGCTCCGAGACATCTCTCAAAGCCGGCTGCTAGTTGAGACAGGTAGAAGAGGGAAGAGGATGGATCAGTGGATGGATGGATAGACTGACAGAGATCTGGAAGAAGTTATATCAGATGCGTGGATCATCTTACCGTCTCCAAGTCCCTGACAACTGAGGCTGCATTGCAGCACCCAGCAGCAGGGATTGCTCTCTAGGAGCTTGAGCAACCCGGGGCTTTGCGCTGCCCACACTATCTGCCCTTCCTGGGAGGGCTCACAAGCCACGCACATGCGTGCCTTGACATGGCCAAGAACAAAGAAGCTTGGCTGGTTGCTTCCTCCTCCCTCTGCTTTTAATGTCACCAAACCCAGCTGCTGCTTGCAACACGTCCCTTGGCAGGAGGCGAAGAGCAGCAGTCCGCCACGTAGAGCTGCCAAAGACGCCGTGGGAAGTCAAGGGCAGACACACGGTGAGGCAGCGGGGAGCGAGACTCTGCTCTGCAGACAGACCTGGCCCTCCTTCGGCACAGCCTGTGCCTCCCGGGGGGTCCTGGGGGTCCTCGCCAGCCCAGCCTCGAGCCTCCCGCTGCTCTACAACCTGGCGATGCCAGGCGATGGACACGTCTCTCCTTCCTTCCCACCCCATGGAGTGCTTTCCCTCTCTCCCCTTCTTTGCTCACCTTCTCCCCGCATGCGTGGGAGATGTTCTCCCTGGCTCCATTTCTTTTCCAAGCAGAAGCTAGTCATCAAAAGAGAGGTCACATGTTGTTTCCAAAGGAAGCAATAAATTAAGACAAATAAAAGATAAAAAGCACAGCCAGATTATTATAAGGCATGAGAAAACTAAGGCCAAGGGTAACGCTCTTGGCTTTACGGCTTTTCACAGACTCACCCACAGAAATCCCATCATCAGCGATGCCGTGTGGACCCTTTTGCTCACCATGCTTTGCTGTTAGCACTCTTACCTGAGGCAGCTTTTTGAGGTCTCTGCTGAGGGTGCTGGGAGGCACTGGGTGCCACAGGCACCCTCAACAGGCAGTGCCTGCCGTGGAGAATTTACTGCCTGCTCGGAGCTGGCTGGGTGCTTGCTCCCGCCAGTGTTTCTGGATCCCGCTTAGCTAGACTACCTACAGACTACACTTGCAACGCGCCTAAATAATTCAGTCAGTATTTTAAATATGCAAAACACACAGCACAATCTAGTAAGCTGGGGTTTTCTAAAAGAATTTGGAACTGTTTCGTTCTGGCTGCCGAAGCTTGGGAGGGCAGGGAGGGGGTTGCCTTTGCCTCTGCCCAGAAATGGCCGCTTTTCAGGGGCGATGATGCAATCCCTGTTACGTTACGCAGCGTGCTGAGACTTGCGGGCCCTCTTCCATCAGGCAGTTTGTTATGATAATGTTAATGCACAGGCTGTCGTCATCTGGCAGCATAACTGCTTGCCTTATGAAATAACTCAGCATGACAGCTCTGCTTGCTAGCAGGCAGGCCCATGTCTGGCTTCTAATCTGGCATCAGAAATCACTCCCCTTCCTTGAGTTACAGACTAATATTAAACGTTTCATTTGCATTACGCCAGATAATCTGTTGGAGAGCGTGGGGAGAAGGGAATCACAGCCAAGCTCCTTTAGGAGCCCACATATGAATCAAATGCGCAACCGCCATCCCCACCAAGCCATATCTGCTAATGCCATTTGCCATCGGTGCCACAGACATGCCGGAATTTGCATTTCAGTTTCCTAACATCAGCCGGTGTTTACGAGTTGAGCGGATCAGCTCGCATGATGCCCCAGTGACAGATCACCAGTGACTTTCCTCCCATGTCAACAAAAGTGAAAGTCACGAGGATAATGCAGAATTGCTCCGGGCCAGCGTATGTTCAGCTGAAAAGGTCTCGGTGACTTCCCAGGCATATGCTGGCTGGCACGGTGCTGGAGCAAGGCTTTCTGAACAGCCTGTACGACGCAGGCTGGAGGGATTAATTTAATGCTGCGTCGAGATGCTAATACAATAAGGGTTCTTTGTGGCATTAGCAGGGATCATGAGACCAGCTCTGAGATGTCATTGCCTGGCAGCCGTAGGGAGCGCTGGCCTTGA
>NW_009617555.1:701-963 GCF_000690535.1 Cariama cristata | reverse complement strand
CGGGCTGCTCGCTGGGATCCCAAACACCGACACCACGGGACCAACTCCCTCACCGCTGGAGACCTGGCTCCATCGCTGCACCGATGCCCGAGCACCCCGAGCACCCCGAGCACCCTGAGTCCACCTCCAAGAGAGGGACAGTCCAGGTGGTGGGGAAAAACTGGCAGAAGAAACCACAACTCTGCATGTCAGCAGTCATTGAATAACAGCGCTCGTAGCAAGAAGGAATCACCAGGGCCGGGAGCTCGGCAAGGTGCCGAGC
>NW_009617555.1:0-691 GCF_000690535.1 Cariama cristata | reverse complement strand
CCCCGTGGCGGTTACTTGCTGGGCGGTGGAGCCTCACCGGGCGATGTTTCCCCGCCAGGCTCACAAAAGGCTTTTCATTCGCTGTTCCCCTCCGCCCCTCACTTGCCACCCCTGACCCCACGGTCCAGGAAAGGGGGAGCCCCCCGATTTTTTCCTTCCAAATTCTCCCTTCAGAAGGATTAGGGGTGTCTGGCACTGTGCTCCCCCAAAGCCTCCTCTTAAAATAGTGGCATCCCCGAGCAGAGGCAACACGTCAAGATGCCAAGAGTGTGGCTGCGGCAAAGTGTGATGGATGAATGCTTTTTGGAACATGTCCCATGAGAGCATCTGGGAATTCTCACTTTGCTTTGCTGTAAAGGTTTTCTTTGCCGGTCTACAGCTGGAGAAATCACAGCCTTAAAAATAAAGGGTGATTTAATTCTTTTAGCTCATTTTGTCTGTCGAGCGGCACCGCAGTGGCTGTGGAGGGTGGAACAGTCAAGACCGGACCCTCTCCCAGGGCACCGACTTCCCAGCCCCTCCCGGCATCTCCCGGCTCCCTCCTGCCTGCGGGAGCAAACTCGGGGGACTCTGGCACCAACCTGTGCGAAAAAAACTCCAAAACCCCATGAGTTGCACTGAAATCTGGATGCAGGGAGGGCAGCGGTGGTACCAGCGCAGGGCCGGGGGGTGTTGCAGGCCTTGCAGGAAA
>NW_009617554.1:0-3254 GCF_000690535.1 Cariama cristata | reverse complement strand
ACCATTGGCCTTCTTGGCCACGAGGGCGCCTTGCTGGCTCATGGGCAACTTGTTGGTTAACCCACTGGCGCATGTGGGTTGCTCTGCATCCCCGCGCCGGCCGTATCCTGCTGCCTGCCTGGCAAACCCAGCTCCCTGCTCGCCATTCACATGCAACACTGCAGCCCTGGAGCGCAAACCGTACTGCTCAAAAGGATGCACACGAATACTAATAAAACAAAGCCCAGGTGGACTCCTTGGGCAATTTGCACTGGCAATGTGAGATATGTTAGAAACATAGGGACTGCTAGTGATAAATCTGTCAGGATTAGGATATGCGAGGTCTGAACAAGGCTGGTGGAGGACCAAATAAGCCTTTACATGAATTCAGCCTTTTTAAAACAGAATTTCATGATCGATAGCATCGCGGCAGCTGACAGCCTCAGTGGAAGTAACAGATAAACACAGCCCTGATCTCCTGCAGTCACTCACGCGTCACTAGAAAAGTGCCACCGGGGCAGCCTCTGCGCTGCGAGCAGGATGAAAAGCTGCCCAAAACACAGCCTGTCAATCATTAGTTCAAGGATGCTCTTTGTGGCTGGACGGAGATCTTCCCAAAAATCTCAAGGAAAGCAAGAGATGAGATGCCTCAGAAAACACCAGCGAACAACCCAGCGGCTCCCCAGCGAGCAGGAGAGTTAATGATGCGAACATGACTTGAAGAGTGGGCATAATATCCTCAGCTGGTGTATTTTGGCATGGATCTATGGAGCTCCATGGACAGTGACAGCTCATGCCAGGCTATCTGCAGGGGACCTGATAGGGATAATCGTCAGACAAGAAGGTGATTATACACAGACCGTGAATGTCTGCCACAAACGCTGGAACAATTTGAAAGAAGACAGTACTTGAAAGTGAGCTTTAAAACACCGGGTGTGTTGGAGAGATCAGTTTTAAAGCGAGAGACAAGGAAAGATTTCTTCTCCAATTTATTTCCATTACAGCCAACGCAGTTGCAATCGGTAACAAAACCAAAATCTGACAAAGTTATTTTAATCGAAGGTAAAGAATTTTCGAACGCAATTTTAGGATTTTCATTTTTCCCCGGTTCTACCAGCTAACACCTAATATCCAAAAGAGATTTACACACGCAGACACTAATTTGGAGTTTACCTTTACACGCCATCACTTTCATTGTCTACCCTGCCGATACAGGAAGGCCTTGACTCTGCAAAAAGCTTATACAGATGGAGGTTTGAAGGCATTTGACTAAACCTATAAGATCAGATCTTATCCTGCTAGATATTATACTCCACCAGGATAGCAAAGCCAATTTTGCTTTGTTGAGGTTGGTACTTCGCTTAGTTCTTCTTTTTGTCCGTGAGGTCCTTTAGCCAGCAACCAAGAGCTAGCAATGCTGAAAACTGGAAAAGGCAATTGTAAAACCGTAAAAATTGGAAAGGAAACCAAAAGTGAGCGGCAAGGCTACTTTTAAGTTGTCTAGCTCATAACCTGGTAATTTCTGTTTAATACCGGAGTTGTTACTAGGGCAGTCCCACACTATGCATGTCTCTTGCTACATTTCCAAACCGGTTTTCAAGGCATATCGTAACTTAAACTTCTGTCTTAATCACTAAGCGTGTGTTTATGTACAAATCAGGATCTCCTGGCAGCACCTCAAATCCCCAACACCGGGCCCAGAGCAGGCGGAGCAGTGAAGCCAGCTGAGGTGGAAGTCGGCGGAGATGGGTGCCAGCAGAGCCAAGAGGACTTTTCGTCACCGGGCAGCTTCGCCGAGTCTAGAAGCAGGCGGCTGTAACTTTCAGCACCTCTGCGACCAAGAAAGCAACACACGCTCTGGCAAAGCTAAAGCTGTTCTCTACTTCCCCAGGAAAAAAAAAAAAATGGAATTAAAGGAGAGGATGCTCGCTGAGAACACTGGCTGCAGATGTAAAAGAGCAAGTTATAGACATGTTATAGACGGAAAGAAAAGGAGTAAGAAAGATGTAGCAAGGCAAAGCCAAAATCCAGCTGAGCTGCAAGGGTCTGCAAGCATCGCTGTTGCTCAAGCTCAGATATCTAAAGATGGGCACTGTAAAGGTGAGCAGCTGACACAAACTTTACAGAGAGCTTAATTCATCAATGCAAACATAGCCTTAGAGCTTCAGCTTGGCTCTCAGGGAATCCCAAAACACAGGTAACGGGATTTCCACCCCCACTTACCATTCTGCTCTCTCATCTGTGTGCTACATCTGTCACCTACACTTTGCCCTCTGTATTTTCTTATAGGGACAACTATTTGGAAGTATGTTCATTTCTTTATTTCTGTCATCTGTGAATGCTTGAAGGATCTGACCTCCAACTTTCCTGGACGTCTAGTCAAGTTTGCCGTCTGTCCTAGCGCACCCCCAACACACGGAGGGGTCTGGCCCCCACCCTCAGAACAGGGGTACGTGCTGCCTCGACCCAAACGAGCCCACCCTCGACCTGTGCAAAGGGAACAGCCACAGAGCAACTGGGGACCTATTTCTCCTCATCTACCTGAGAATTTCTGCAGCCTTTATCCCCAATATGCTGATTTGGTGTAAATACAAACGTTGACGAAGAGAAATGAAGACCCTTCACAAAGGCAAAGCAAAGCTTCAAGTCCTGTTAATTCATTAGCATAAATCCTAGGTGCTCGATTAAATGCAACAGCTTGTTCTGTCTGCCCTCGGATTTCGATGTGCTGGCTAACATATGCTAAAGTACATCTCTTTCTTTTTCTTAGCAAGTTCAGAGACACAGTCCCAGTGAAAGTTGCTGTGAATAAATTTGGAGGCAAGCAAACATTTACAAAGTTTAAAGTTACAATGAAAAAAAAGACCCAAGACAAGAGCTTGTAGTGACACATAGGGATGTACGCACTCTTCAGCGCTGTTACATATATTTATACAAGAGAATCTCCTTTCCTCTCTCACATAAAATATGCATTGTCAGCTGCTGCTTAACGAAGAGGACAGGGCCTGGGCCCTCCAGTGATTCCTGAAAAAGCCCCAGACTTGCCGTGCCGAGAGACAACTCACTTTTCCTAGGCTGTTCCCCCATCTGTAATGCGGAGCGCGCAGAGCCAGTATTGCAAAACATCTTTAAAACCACCCATCCCTGCCTTGCGCTCGCTTTGAATGAAGGCAGCGGCGAATAAAGGTTTCCCCAGCCAGGACGCTTTTACCAGCAGTTTTTGGCTTTTTCAGACAATTCTTCCCGGCTGGAAACAAAAGTCTGACAATACTCTC
>NW_009617553.1:778-1087 GCF_000690535.1 Cariama cristata | reverse complement strand
ACCTCCTCAAACACCAACGCATCCACACCGGTGAGCGGCCGTACCCCTGCCCGGATTGCAAACGCTGTTTCCGATGGGGCTCAGCCCTGGCCAAGCACCAGCGCACCCATGCCCAACAGCAGCAAGCCAGTGACGCTACCAAAACCGTGCCAGCAGCCACCGAGGAAACCAGTGCTGAAGGAAACGGCAAACCCTATCCGTGCGGAGCATGTGGGAAGAGTTTTGGCTGGGTCTCGCACCTGGAGCGCCATCCCCGCATCCCCACCGGGGAGAAAACATTCCCCCGCGGCGAGTCAGGGCGGGGCCTCC
>NW_009617553.1:0-659 GCF_000690535.1 Cariama cristata | reverse complement strand
CGGGGCCGGCCCCATGCCTGCCCTGAATGTGGCAAAGGTTTTAGCACGCCGGCCAGCTTGGAGCGACACCGACGGCTTCACCGGGGCGAGAAACCCTACCAGTGTGGCATCTGCGGCAAAGGCTTTGCCTGGAGCTCCCACTACGACCGGCACCGTCTCACCCACACCGGCGAGAAACCCTTTTCCTGTGCCCACTGCGGCAAATGCTTCGGTCGCAGCTCCCACCGTAACCGGCACCAGCGTGCCCACACACAGGGTGGCCCGGAGAAGCGACACGTCTGTCCCGAATGCGGCAAAGCCTTTGGCCTCGGCACGGCCCTGGCAGCTCACCAGCGACTGCACGCTGCCGGCACGGGGGGCCGCAGCCCCCTCTCCTTGCTGCCACCTGCGTGGTGGGAAGGCGAGAGGCGAGGGGGGACACCCACCCCCCCTGAGCTCTGGCCCGAAGACCCCAGCTCCATTTTCCAACAGCACCCCATGCCTTCCTCCTCCTCTTCCTCCTCCTCCGCAGCTCCCCGGGGTTGGGCTACCAAGGCTCTCCTGCCCCCCACCATGGCGTGGAGGCCTGAGGAGGGGGAGACCCTGCAAAGTGATGCCTCTGCCCCCCAGGAGCCCTGGGCTTCTCTGCCTCCCCCCAGCTCCTGAGATGGGGCCACGGG
>NW_009617552.1:0-292 GCF_000690535.1 Cariama cristata | reverse complement strand
AGCCTGAACTCTGCAGGTGTAAAGTCTCCAAGCGTTTTCAAGCCCTCGCCCTTTTAGCAGGCGGTGCGAGGGTGCTGGGACGGGAGCAGCTCATCGCACAGCGGGGGCCTCGGGGGAGCCCCGGGAAGGAGGACGGGAGAAGGCAGTGCGGAATTGTACAGTTATTTTTCTAGCTGAGGGCCAGCAGGATTTACAAACCTCCTCCCCCGGTTGGGGACAGAGCTAAAAATGCCCCTCGCCCCACCCTGCGCTCGCACCCTCGTGTGCCGGCATCGCGGCCTGCGTGGGACAG
>NW_009617551.1:0-1952 GCF_000690535.1 Cariama cristata | reverse complement strand
CACACATAATTTTAGTTAACAAGAAGAGTCCATCTTCCTGTAGTCTTTCCACACCTTTTAAAGCTACACTCTCTTACTCAATGGTTCACTTATTCTCCTCCTGAGCCAGCATTTAGTGTCACTTACGTTTCTCACAGATGCTGTTCTACCAGAACAGCAGCAACTTTTGAAAGCCAACAGATTCTCTACCTGTGGCTGAGTTGTAGGAATCCACACAGATATTTATCAAAGAAGCCTATAAAGTGTTAAGATTAGCCTGTAAGTATGTATTTATGCATAACTAAGACTGATGAATCCTTACTAATTATCCTATCACTCACATTATGGTAACACCTAACACTCCACTCGGCGATTAGGACTCTTCTATAGCTGGAACACAACAGGAGAGTACAATTGTTCTTTCAGAGACTAACAGACTACTGTGAGGTTTTTTTAATGCCGATAAATAACACTGACATCCACAATGATGAAGAAATGCAAGAAACAGGAGATCAAAAGCTTGCTTTTGAAAATCTGGAAAAAAAAAAAAAATAGACCTGTTCGTCTCTTCAAACTAGAAGAGCACAGACATTCACAAAAGAAAACATACAGGACCTAGACTTGTATTCCAGCAAGACACTAATTTGCTGAAACAATTACAATAGAAACAGCAGTTCTGGTACACTGATCCTGTGTACCAGAGTGCTACCAACCCCTTATTGCAGGAACAAAAAGAAACAAACACCACCACAAGCAAACAAAAGAGACCAGAATTGACCAGAAGCATCTCCTGGGGTTTGAGGGTTCCCCCCCACCACCACTAGCTTCCTATCAGGCACATACCCAAAGTTAAAATTTCCCCCAGAGTGTTTTTTGTTGGAATTCTGGCTCAATAGTCTAAATTCTCTAAAATGCAAATGCATGTTTTCTCTCGTATTTTTCCTTTTCATTATTTCAGTAACTAAAGAAAAACCCACTCTCCCAGCTCTAACACTCCTATTTGTCAACTCTTTATTCCCATGATGCTTGAATTTACTGTAAATCAGACTGTCCTATGTATCATATATAACTAACTTTGATGAAGAATAACTAGATCCTTTCACTCTCAGTATGATTTAAACTCTTTAGATAAGCTCAGTAGGTTGTCCCAAGGTTGGTTTAACGTAACAATACCAGTAAGCAACCAACAGAGATCATTCTATAGAACAAAAATTAATTCTCAGGTCATATTCCCCCAAAAAGCTTTCCTTTATACTTGTAAATGAAAGAAGATGGCACTGAGAGGCGATTAGTACATTTAACATTTTTGCACCAATGCAAACTAACAGTAAATAAATAGATTCCATTCCAATTACATCCAGTTCCAGAGAACATTACTCCTTAGGTCTATTGTCTCTATTTTGATTGCACAATCAATATTTTTATTTATACATGCAGCAAGTTATGATCCATCACCACTGCGGATTAATTCACTATCAATAGGTACACTCCAACCGGGGACACACTCGATGTGTTCATCTTGGGAAACAGAACTTCAAACTTCCTCCAATTCTAATGCAATCATAGAATCATTATGGTTGGAAGAGACCTCAAAGATCATCAAGTCCAACCGTATACCTGATGCCACCATGTCCACTAAACCATGTCTTGAAGTGCCACATCTAAACGTTTTTTGAACACCTCCAGGGACGATGACTCCACCACCTCCCTGGGGAGCCCGTTCCAATGCCTAACGACTCTTACAGTGAAGAAGTTCTTTCTAATGTCCAGCCTGAAAACGCAATTGTTAGCATCTTTCTAAGTTATTTAATAACAGAGAAATCCGAAAGCCAAAAGAAAATTACTATGTTGCAGCTCGGGTTTATTTTTCTTCATTGAAAAACAAACAGACAATTGTATTAAGTTGAGAGTTTTGTAATCTTTGAAAAAGGAGGCCTAGGACCGGACAGCAGGCACTTCACAGACACACGCCC
>NW_009617550.1:10845-14106 GCF_000690535.1 Cariama cristata | reverse complement strand
TAATATTTATATATATAAATAAAACTCTTATGTGTTGGCCCTGGGCCCACAAAATAATAAAAATATTTTTGAGCATTCCAGACAAGTAGTTCAGACAGCAGAACAAATATTTTCCAACATACCCTTTTGAAACTAAACATTAAAACTGTTCTTAGGAAATATTAGAGGTCCTTCCGACCACCTGCCTCCCAACAGCTGGCTCTGCTGCTTCAGGGGAAAATTCAAGAACCCTCACCAGTGTGCAGTTAAAAGGTGTGCTGTCCATAAAAAAATAATATTCCTAGCTACTATCATTGTCTTTTGCCCCGAAGCATGAGAATTTATATCATTTCTAGATCCCTGATTATTTTTAAAACCCTAGTAACTCTGGCTGTTGTTATAATCTATACAACATCCATTTCCTTTTCTAATCTGACTGAGCTCTTGACTCCAATAATATATTGTGGCAATGACTTTTGTTAGCTTATTGTTGGTTGAAAAAATAATTCCTTCTGTCGATTTTAGATTTGCCGTCTTTCAATTTCTCTGAATACTGCCTTCCTCCAATATTATGTCAGAAGCTAAGTAGAAAGCCTGCACTAGCTTCTCTATAAATTCATTTTTACGCACCGTCTTTTTCACTCTGTTATTTTTCATGTCCCATCTTGTTCATCTCTATTCTGAAGTAAACTGTTCCTGTCTTTTCAATCTTACTTCATATGGTAGCTTTTCCACTTCTCTAAGCATTCTTATTGCTGCTTCTATTTTCCCTATAGTCTTTTTTGAAATAAAATAAAGAGAGCTGAAAGCTGTGTTCCAGAGGCAGCCTAGTTTACAAATAGCATTATAATACCATCAATATCAATTTATTAAAAATCCTATCCCTAGATTTCTTTTCTTTGTCAACCAGTACTGCTGTCTGATGAGATGGGTTCGCAGTCATTTCGGTTTCTGATCTGGAAGTCACAACTACAGTACATTTGATCCCAGATGTAGCATAATAATACCCATGGAATATATTTCCTAATACCTCCTGAACTTACTGAACACGGTGGATATATTTCCCTCCCCCCTCTCCCCCTTCATACTTTATAGCCTGAGAGCAACTGCACGCACTGAACATGGAATAACAGTGTTTTCCATTCGTTCTTGGAAGTCTGTGATGCCTCAGGCACTTTTCAAGCAATGTCCTTTTATTTCAAATAAAGAGAGCTGACTGATCTCCTGGAGTAAGATGGTCTCTGGGGACCTGATTTAAGTCCCCCTTTTGACAGTAGGCAGTAAAATTTACCGGTATCGACCATTTTCACGTGGTAACTCACAACTTTTGTCGTCATCTTTTTGTACGGTAGCAACTCAGACTGAATGCTGCAAACGTGATGAAAATTGTGCCTGAAGCACCACTTCTCACCAGAGAGCTGTACCTTGTCATTAGGTCTTACAGGAGATCTTCCACTCATTTCTGTGTTCATGAGTTCAGTTTATTCTTCATAAACCAACCAGGTTATACTGCTTTCCAGATTATGGAAGGCAATTATACATTCAGGTACTTTGCCTTACCACCAGAAGGAGACTTCTGTACCTTCTCTGGGAACTGAGAAGTTTGTTACTGAGGTCAAACACCTTCTCTGTGGGATCAAGTCAAATGTTTTCCTGACCCTCAGAACTAAAAATATTCAAGTCCTGCTATGTGTTGGTGGCAGACTACTTTAAAACAGGCTTAATTATTTAATCAAAGGGATACAGAAAACAAAGCAGGAACTAGTAGAGTTTATTTTTACCACAACAATTCAAAAGTAGTCACCTTGAGATCATTAATTCTGGAAAAAAAACAAACCAACCAACCAAAAAAACAAACTAAAAAACCCCAAATCGTAGGTTGCCTACCCAATCCTTATTCCTCTTTAAAAGTCTTGCTGTTGTATTACGCCATTTAATGTAATTCTTTCTACTGAATTGCAGATTCCTTCAGAGCAATCCTGTGCAGAGCTTGGTGCCTGCCCGGTGCACGTCACGGTCACGCACCGGGATGGGGGGATGCCGATGACTAAAGGAGATTGCTCCACGGGAGCAGGTTATTCATTCTCTGAATTTCTATCTCCGATGTACGAAAGAAAAACCAACCTTGTGTAGGCTGACTTGTGAGAGTTGAAGTAGGAGTAGAAAGAGTCTATGACCAAGTAGGAATGATTATGATGAGTAATAGCTTTATCATGGAGGGGAAGGAAAAGTTACTGTAAAATTGAAACTGCTGGATTCTTAAGTGAGTGAAAATTTCTGTGTTTCTCTTTTATAAGAGAAGGCGAGAGAAAGAGGGGCAACAACTATTTTTTCCAACATTCTTTGGAAACTTTTTCACCTGCAGACATTAAAGGCTACGTCTAAATGATCTTTGAACTCCCTTTTGTTTCTGTCACGTTTGACGGCTCGAAGGTCCAAGTCCCTCCAAGGACAGCCTTACGACTTTCCTCAAGAGAGGAGGGGGGCAGGAGAGCCACATTTGTCTCACGTCGGTCCCCTGAAACCATCCCAGTGACACAGTAGATGTCCTGAGATTGCAACTTGCCTTTGATCCAGGTGAGGGGCAGCACGACCCAGCTAAGGGAGCAGAAGTTACATACTTCCTCGATCATTTTTTCTTTTTTTGGCCTGTGACAGCCTTGTCTATACACAGCTTTTAAGGAGATGATTCCTATTCTAATATTATCCTAAATACAACATAACTTGAAAACAAAGAACATAATTGCAGCCTATCAGGGGTTTTTTTGAATAAAAATCAGAAATCTGAATTATAATCTACATGTCAGCTTTGCATCAGGAAGCTAGCATCGCCCAAGTACTTCACACTGGATTCCGCCAATAGCCAGAGCAATATTAGAGCAATATTGTGAGGCATTCAAGTATTTCAAACAATTTTAAAATAAGCTAAATGATTTAATCTCCACTTCCATTCCATCTATGGCCAACAGTACAAGTCTTAGTTAGGAAGAGTATTTGCTTCCTGAAAAAAATTAGAGCTGTTGGTATGCAGGGATTTTTTATTTTTTTTTTTTTTTTTGGTAAGATTGTCAATGACACTGGGATCCTGTTTTATTCCACCTCAGACCATGGCAACTCTCTGACTTTATGACTGGAAAAAGCTTAAATTCGGCTCTACTTTACATCTATAACTCCTTTCTATTTTTTCTTTTTCCTTGCAGAAACAGAAAGCCTGTAATATAATAATTGCTATTTTTCCTGATAGACAGTTTTTACATAAAAGCCCTCAAAGAAAGCATAAAA
>NW_009617550.1:0-10727 GCF_000690535.1 Cariama cristata | reverse complement strand
TGCTGAAAATTACTAAGTAATTTTCACCCAAGTATGTCTGAGTTATTTCTGAATATTTACAGCTGTGTGGCTTGTCTGTCAGAGGTTTGATCCAGCTGCCATGGACCAGAATGGAAGTCCCACCTACCACAGTGAATATACTTCTTTTGTAAGCAATTTGGGGATGCTCATCCCATGAAGTCAGAGAAGAACATCAAGCTCTGCCTTCCGAGGCAGTCAGTCACTCATTATAATGTCACTTTTCAACACAAGGCCTTCAGGCAGAAACTTTGCCCCTCTCCTTTCTGGCTATTTCACTTCAGTTGGTGTCTCCCCCCCCACACCCCCCCCCCCCCCCCCCCCCCCCAAATAGAGCTAGTGCTTCAACCATCTTTCACTTTTTCTTATTCCTGAGGAGGTGGCTTATTCTCACTCAATTCTTTCTGCTGTAAAGCACTTAGCAAGAGAGGAACTGCTACTGAGGTGTTGCTAAATCTGTAAAAGCTTCAGTATGGTGCTTAATAGCAGTAGAAATTATTAAGTGCTGATGCTCAAAAGTACTATGTCAAGGTAAATCATAGGAAACCTTATGAAAAAGCAGCACTCTAGGTACTTTTCCATACCTTTGTATTTCATGCACCTGACATTTTACATCATTTTTAACAAATCTAGAAAAACTTCTGGCGATACCCATTTTCATTTAAAAAGGTGAAAATACACATTCCAAGTAACAAATATACCTATGTACCAGCTTCACATTCATTCTGCTACACATTATATAGGACTATTGTTTTTTTCCCCCCGCTATGCTTTTTCTTCACATTTATATACAGCATCTGGCTATATTTTGTAGTATTAGAAAATATGAGACCTATTCATCAATGCCTTGCACCATCTGTAGTCACTGTGTTCATGCAAAGTGAATGTAGATTACAGATCTTCCATTACGGTGTTCAACATCAAGGCTCATATATCAGATTTTGTATAATTGCAGTCATTTCTAAATACTAGCATATTTATATATTTTATATAAAGAAGGCACCGTAGGTACAGTAAATCTTTGTGAGTTTCTAAGCATGGAAGCATTTAAAATCAGTGTCAAAGGTCCTAGCTTTCAGAACATATCACTGGATACAGTTCACTGTGAAATTTCAAATCCTTTCCATAAAACAAAAACAAAACAAAAAAAACCCCACACAAGAAATTTTAAATGAACAAACATACATCTTTTAGAAGTTTTTTGCAAAAATCTCAACTCTTAAAAATTAGTTTCCTCAGACATAAATGATACATTCAAATTGAATTAAACACCTTGCCCTGTTCTTGCATCCTTGGTTTTCAGGATTCTTGCGAAAGCAAGTGCAAGCACGTGTAAGTGAGGATGCTATCTGAATAATATTCTTTATACAGGTTCAGTGGAATCAGATAGATTGGTAGTTCTTCAGATAAACTTCAAAATATTTGGTTTATTGCTGAAGATGTATCTCTTGTGGGAAGAAGGAAGAGGGGAATAATTTATCTCAGTGATAGGCCAGAGACAGGAATAGTTCCTTCAGTGATTAGTAGTCGCTTCCTGCCTAGGGTAGAAAAATAACCCACTGCTATGGATTGCCAGCCTCAGGCTAGTCATGGTCCACACTGCACCTTCCGATTTAAACAGATTTCTCCAGCATAATGTGACAGCATCATAAAATACAGGAGAGATGACCATGTTTCTAATATGCTGGGGTATTACCCTTGTGGGCTGGAATTTTCAAGCCCGTCTCTTGAAGACACAAACCATGTCACATGGAACATGGTAATGGAAAGGGTGATGAAAGCATTGAGCCGGTACTTCAACATGTGTTTTATTTCTGACTATGCTGTGGGCCTACAAGGAGAGAAACCTCCCTGGTTTCACAGCTTTTAAAATTAGTATAATAAAACTGCCTCTCTTGGAGATCTGCTCCAAGATCAGTTCAGTAAGAAATCTAGGCAATAATATTATTACCCGCAACGTGGGGATCCTCGCCATACAATCAATATACATATACTCGCATACACGTGACACTGAATAGTCGGATGACTAAATGTAAACATCTGCTGTCATTTTAAATGCCCTAAAGTACCCTATAGGGGCTTCAGCTCCAAAGATCTAAGGTCCTGTGTTGCACCAGACCATCCAGAAGTCACATGTACCATGGGGAATCTAAAAAGGTACTAGTTGCCTATGTTTAAGTGCCTTCATCCCACCTTTTGCAGCCACAATGACACTTCATTCAAGTTCATTTTAATAAGAAGTCCCTGTTAATACTTTATTTTTCTAACAGGTCAAGTCCTTCTGAGTTGGGAGATATTTCTCCAAACGGAACTGCAATGGCTTTAAGGCAAAGGCAAACTATTGCCTTTTCAGTTCAGGTCTGTAACTTCCAGCGGCGTTAGTGGCACCAATCCCTCTGCAGATGGTGTACACAGAACAGATCCCCCCAGTGAAGAAACATGTCCCAGGTAGGCAGTGAAAAGACATCAGACTCCCTTTAACAGCAATCACATGACACGTCTCGTTTATATGCTCCTCTACCTTCATAAGGAATTCATCGTTCAGGTAACGGAATCTGGTCAGAAAGTAACCCCTGGGAGAGATGCTACTGTTACAGTACTTGTCATTGCAGGTATGAACCCTTTATTATCAATATTGAGTTCTTTCAGCATAGTTTACACATTTCTAATCTGGGAAAACAAAATAGTCCTGTCTATCCTAAAGCATGTGCACTGATGAAGAAACTTGGAGAGACAGACAAATATCCAAATAGTCTGAAGTGGTACAAGAGTGTGTGTGTATACGTATATTTAGAGGTGATAACAGATCTCGTAGTATTATCATCTAGAAACTTAGCCAAGGAGATTACACTTAGAATTTAATTTTGTTTGTAATAAAGTAGTTATTCACAGGTAGTGAAACACTCCATTTTAATATAACACTGACTTGATAGCTTGGTATAAGTACCATAAGAAAAAGAACATGGAAAAACCCTACTGTCTGCACCTTATTAACTTCTCCCAAAGACGGTTAAGAGTAGGCTTTTTGGAGGTTTTTTTGCTTGTCTGTACTAAAGTGTATTTAAATATTCAGAAAAAGAATACTGCATTGCTTCAGTCTTGCTTTTTCAGGACTATTTACCACCAAAAAGCACTTTTGTATGTATACCCCAGCATTGCAGAAATCACATATTTGTTTTTGTGAGTCAGAGCAGTAAGACAGTGGTAAAACTCCATCTGGCAAGCAAGCAAAAGTTCATTTTTGTGTTTCTGTTATCATTAAATGTTATTCAAGATTCTCATTACACTTGTCATCCTAGTGCAAGGTTAATTAGAATTAATAAATGCTGTTCTGATCCAAAAGGAAGGAAGGGCAAAAAGAGAGGAAACATGCTAATTATTATCCATCCAAAGTAAAGAAGTTTGACACAGGGCATGCTATGCAGATGGACCAATCTTGAGCTGAAGATGGAAAAAAATGTGTTAGAAAAATTATACTTCCTTTAGGTTCTGATTTTAAAAGGCGTATGCATGGCTTAATGGCAAATTTTAAGGAAAACATCATACATAATAGTTTCAGTACAGGACACAGGAGACTTTAATCCATTATTGAACTACTTGGCAACTTTTAGCTAGTAAATTCATTTTTATGCTCTTTGATTTGCTTGTCCATGGAACAGAAATAATTATTTTTATCTATAAGGTAAGACCTCCTGAAGTCTCTGGAAATTCCATGAGAACTAGATGCTATTTCTATTCCTGCCTGCTAAAGCACCACAAGAAAACTAGTGAAAAAAGAGTGAGCAGCACTACCTTGTAATAGCATCCACAAGAATTGCCGGTTTGAGGGGGGTTTTGTTGTTTGGGGGGGGTGTGGTTTGGTTGGTTGAGTTGTTTTGGTTTTTTTTTCACAGTGTTTGGTATCCTATTAGTAAGGAATATTGGTTGTATTAAGCACTTAGCATGTTCAAAATATTCTAGTCATTTTACTACAAGGCTGTTCAAGAACCCTTGAGTACCCAACCAAGTACTCCAGAAGTGTTTTATTTGTAGAAAGAAGAAAGAACATATTAAAAGGAGTTCTCTTCAAAACCATAAAAGTGCATTGCAAAGCCAGTGTAAGAATGGGCTTCCTCACTTATTCATCTTCTTACCTTAAGGTAGTGGGTTACTGTTAACTTTTAGACTTTACCTTTTCTATATTCAACTTTTTTGCCTCCAGAACTCAAGGAACTTCATTCTTTGTTGAGCTGTCTCACTCGCAGAGTTAAGAATTTCTAATTTCTACCTGCTGTATGCAGGATCAAAATTTAAATAGATAGATTTAAATAAAGTCAAACGCAAAATGAACTCTCATATTTTTTCTACATACATACACATGTATAATAAGAAATTTGGAACTGATACAAGCTTAATGTTTCAGAATATAAAACTGCTTTTTCTAAATGTCCTTACACATTTTTCCCTTTCCGCTGACGTTTTATGCATGACTCTCTTCAAAAGTAAACTGACAAATTGAGAAGTTTCTTTTGAATTAAATACTCCCTAATCCTGCTCTATTCCAGGAAAAGTAGAAGAGCAAAGAGCCATTACGTTATTTCTTAAACATCACTGAAGTTTGTGCTAGACCAGTAGAAAACTACAAAGTCTTCTTTGCTCTGTCAATACATTACACTATTACTCTCCTGATATTTTTGTTTCAAGACAAGACTTTAGCTGAAAGTTCCATAGAAATAGCCTTGAAAATTCACGGAAAAAGACTTTTAAAAACCTGAGATCCTAAGGACTGTGTGTATCTCTGGATGAACACACACTTGTAAAAAAAAAAATAAAAGAAATTCTTAGAACCTCAAATTAAACCTGTAAGTCACTGACAACACGTAGATCTGTTATCCACTCTCTGAATAACACCATTAACACAGGTGGATGGCCATATGAGGTATTGCTTAGCTATAGGACAACTCCTCATGCTCTGCTCTTTGCAAGTTCCTAATTCAGAGTTATGACACATCACTAATATTCATCTATCAAACGTCTTTTCTCTTTTTTTTCCCAGACAAAATGTACTTGGTGGTATCTGCTTTGCCTCATAACAGTCAGTGAACGACAAATACACATTTAAACTTCAAGTAATGTTTGAGATCATCAGCAAGACATGCAATTCTGACAGTTTGTGCCTCTGTGACCCTCTTTAGCGAATATATTTCAACTTGCATAAGTAACTTGAAGTAGAATTTATATTATTTATTAGTGTTTGTGAGCTTGTGTTTTAGGAAAAACAACAGAAAGAAATAAGGAAGACTGTCATTGTGAGGTGCAATTTATGTTTTAATTTGTGATATTCACAGTACTCTAAATCACATGCACAAAGACTGGGAATTTCAATCAGTGTCTTTTTTTTTTAGATAATTGGAAATCCAAACACCCATGAAGATTTCAAAAATTAAAGGAGCCTGCAACAAAGTCTCCAGTCTTAATCAGCTGCTAAACCTCCTACAGACTGCACACAAGAGTGAGATGCCTCAGACTACAAGTCACCTTTGCATAAAACATAACTTGGTAACAATTTCTGCCTATTAGTCATACCAAAAGAACACATTTTAGTATAAACCCTCTCCTTGGAGGCACCACTCACTTCCCCCTTCTATCACATCAAACTTTAGGAACTTAATCTTCTGAGTCAAGGCTATTTCCAGTCGGTGCTTTCCTTGCCATACCCCTCCCACACACACGATTATCTCACACTCACAGATGAGATCTCATTAACTTGCCTGGTCCCCACGATGCCAGCCTCTCATATCCACTTTTTAAATTTTCTCACATAAATATTAATGCTGACTTCTGTGTTAAGACTCACATGGAACAGGAATTCCCCATAAGCATCTTCAAAAACATTTTAACCCACCTCCTTTTCTGGGATGTCTGCCACTAACATTAGTGTTCCTTTTGCTGATCAACAGCAGCTTATTCCTGTTTCTTTCTTTCCTCTAATTATTATCTTTTGTCATAGCAGGACATCAACTCTCCGAGATGAAATTGTCTTTTTGTTCTGTGTTTTGTCCAGCAGGTAGGTAGCTCTTAGATGCTAGGATCACGAATAAGAAATTATTTCTTAAAGTCTGCTGAGCGAGAGACGAATGCAAAAAGATGTCAGATTGGAGAGATACTTGCATGAAGTTAAAATGTGTCTGAATCATGCCTGGAATCATAATGTCACTATTTCTGTTCTTTTATTCTCCAACTGCAAAAAAATGCAAGTTAGTTTCAGATTGTTTTCAAGCTTTTATATAGCAAAAATCTCTCTTCCTTTGCAATAAAACAACACGCTTTCAAGTTTTGGGTTTGTTTTTTTTTCCTCTCCGTATTTTGAATTCAACTTTTATCTAAGCATTTGCTATTTGCCACATCATGCAGAGAAGTTATCAGATGCATGGAGTTTAACGAAATATCAGGCAGCAGCCAAAACCTCGCTCAGAATTTTGGTAACAAGCTATGAAGCAATTTACATCAGGTAATTGGGAGATATTTGGCTCCAGACTTCTGTCTAAAAGCCACATGGCTGATGTGAAATGAGCTCATCAGTGACTTGAGTCCAATGGCTCGAGTCCCTGTCACACCAGCCCCTTTGTCTGCTGCCTCAGTGTAAAGAATGGATGTGAGCAGGAACTAAGCACGTTTTAAACCCTCTTTCCAGCTGGGTAGAGAAGAGTCAATCTAATTGCTGGAGGTCCTGATGGCCACAGCTCAGACTAAAGTCTCCTTCCAAATTTGAAAGTCCTCATCTTCTGTGGAAGTTGCAGAACAGAATTAGGCTGTATAATTTCAAAGAGGAGAGAGAAGTAACCACTTTTCCCACTGTGCTAATCTTATTTCAAGAAGCAAACACAGATAAAATATTTGTCAATAACCTAGGTATTATTCTATGTAAGGGTATAGGTCACAGTAGTGGTGATTCAGTTTTGCCAGACTGCAAGAATTTGCAACAGTCGAAGACACGGCAAAGATGAAATTCATTCAAATAATGCCTATTAAACTCATTTTATTTGGGTCTCTGTCATGGAACTTCAATAACAAATGTCCTTTAATAATACATTTAAACATTCAGCTCATTCTAGGATTTCAGTCTCTTCTTGCTGGATTGTTTTGACATCTCTCCTACAGTGACAGGCAAACTTCATCAATCACCTGAAGAAGTCAGACATATTAGAGAATACGGTGTCTGAAACCCTTAGAAAGCTACTGCATGCTCAGCCAAGACCAGTCCAAACGCAAACTCCTAACACCTGCACCTTGCATACTGCAAAACAGATGCAAACAATACAGACCAGTGGATCTTGTAAAGCTTCTGTGCCGCAGGCCAACCGCTTTCTCTCCAAACCCCAGTGTGTCAGATTCCGAGATTTCCCTTGAAACAACTTAACTTGAAAGATAATTAATGATCAATTTTGACGCTAAATCTCCAGAAGATGCACACGCTGCGATACGCCACTCATGCCCTGTTAGCGTGCTGTGCCGTGTAACATGGCGTAGCTATGGAAGAGCAGTACCATGGTTGTGCATGCAGTCAGTAGTTCCTTCGTACAAAGATTTCCTCACTTGAAAGGTAAATTTCTCATTGTAACAGAGAATTTAAGTCAGCTGAATTAAATTAACAAAGAATCTCTCCGTTGACATTCCCTAAATGAAAAATACCAAGTGAACACCCATTTCAAACTTAGAGCTATGACCCATTTTCAGATATGAGAACTTTAACAAAAACAGCATAGGTAATAGATTTAGGAAGACCTAAGACAGCTGTAGATTGCTATTTAAGTAATCACCAATAGGATATTACGTATTAAGAAAACCTCCTGAATGTTCTGCTATTTTTAAGCATGCCAGTTGCTTGATTAAAAAACACACCAGAGACAAATCAAAATGTTCATATGAACAATAAGACAGCTCTGGTGGGATGATACAGGCAAATTCCTCAAATTACTTCCAACAATGTATAATCATGCCACCTCCCACATACTGTCCATCATCCCTGAAATCTACAGTTTATCAGGCACTTCCATTCTCATGAGTTCAAAGTCACGAGCAAAATGATTATAGGTACCTTAGTATGTTCAAATACAAGTTCAAATCGTAAATGAAACGTAGTTCTCAATTTTCTTATATATATGAATTTGTTAAATGCCCAGAAGAAAAATCAAATATGTTGTTTTCAGCATATTTGGTGGAAGAAAGAAAAGAGTCACAAAGATCCTCTTTGCTGTAATTATAAGTGTTCCGAGTTTTCCTTGACCTCTGCAATTGAGTAGGACTTGGATTACGTGTACATTATTACTGGCTCTGGAATCTACACTCATTTTGTAGGGATGATACATCAGCTGCTACAGAAAAATGTACAAGTGTATGCAACTTGCCCAAAAGCCTTTGTTTGGGATAAATAAAATGGAATTAAATGAAACAACAATAATCCCACCTCACAGTTTTGCAGGTTCATGAAACAATTTCGTGACTCAAGTACAAAACTAGATTTAGTTACAAATTGGTCCAAATAGGTGGACAAAAAACATGGAAAATAATAGGGATCTAAGTACAGCTGAAGTTAAAAAAAAAGAAAATAAATCACACCTCTGGCATAATTAACTCAGGATAAATGCGGTTAAAACAGATCTTTAGTGCAATGTTCCAAAGGAACCTGAAATGGCTTTCTTCTAATCATTATATGAAAATGTATTTTCAGCACCAGAATAGATTAATCAAAATTGTTTCAATGGGCTTTTTGCTTGTTCTTTGTGTACTTGGTTTCCACCTGAATGGTATTTCATATGTCATGTAGTTAATTTCATAGGTATTTGTATGTGATCAATTTTTATGCAAAAATATTAATGAAATAGTGAAGTCATATGTATATTCACACATGGATGGAACAAAGCTCAGACTAGACAAATCATTTCAACAGTGAGTCTATAGCACAAGGTAGAGGCATCAATGTTTAGGACAAGAAATGAAGAATTCATTATCTATTTAAGATCACAGATAGACTCTAGAAGGACCAACTCTAATTACTTAAATGGGGATTGAGACAGGACTTGTAGGAAAAAGTTGCAATGGGATTGTAATGATTGTAAATATTCGAACCACAGGTTCTTGTCTTCACTGAAAGATGGAAAATCACAAAGATGAAACTGTAGCTTAGGGTGTTATAATGGAAGAAGGAGGGGAGGGGGAAGGTACAAAACCAAAACTAAGAAAGCATTGTCTCAGTTAAAACAATAAATTAAATCCTAAAAAAACTGATACCATTCAAGGCTTTGCTAACTTGCATCAGATACACAAAAGGACACTTTAGCTTTAATTTACATTGAGTCTGAGCCAAACCGTTAAAAAACCAACTGAAATCTAAGTTAGATTTAACTAACAACAGCTTGCTTAAAATTGAAAGTATGCTCTCTCACTCTTTCGTCACTCTCCCACAAGCCCAAAGTTAAAGCCAAGAAAGAAAAAAAGAAAAAATACTTCAGAAGATTAATATTTTTAATTGTTTACACATCCAAATATTCCTAAAAATCTAAATCCTAAAGGCTAATGTAATATTAGTCTAAGTAAGTGATGACAAAAATGCTCTTGGGCTCAGTTAGACTAAGTTTCAGAGGATTAAACTGTATCTCTGGCACAGTGATCATTAAAAAAAGAAAATGAGAGCATTAGGAATACGAGGACAAGAGAAAAGAATTTTCTTCCTTCTTTTTCACTAGCTGGGAGGAGAAGATGTTGAAGAGTCGTTCACACTATCAGCTTTCCCCAAGAATCAGAGTGATATGACAACCAACACACTCCTGGGTTGCTCTGTCGTATTCAATGGCTGTTTCACAAAGAAGGGGAAGACGACACTTTATTTTCTGCATTATTCTTTTGTTTGGAAGTCATTAACACACTTGCTTAAACTCACTGATCATTTGAGCATCTCAGCTTATAAATTCTTTAGAAGTACTATGGGACAGTATAATTCAGAATAACATGCCAGAGACAAATCCTCTTTTTTTTCTGAGGAGTAACCTTGTTGAGATTTTTCTAAAAAGATTTAGGAAAATGTTAAATAATTTTGTAGTACAAGGAGATGAGGAAAAACTCAAAAACAAACAAAAAACCCAAACCAAAACCGTCCATTCCACCCCCAAATAGAGCCTTATACAAACTTGTTTGTATCAGGAATCTGTCACAGGAATATCTTGTGATTCTCTCGAGTATCTTCTTAAAAATAAAAGGGGATATATCTGAAAAATATCACATGTATTTATAGGTGTCTCTCCCATTCCTTTTTCACTTTACACCAATTGAGACTAAGGACACCGGCCCATACTCCGGCTCCCAGACCTCAGTAATTCCCACGCCTGTTACCTAAATGACAGCTATACCACACTTGGCAAAAGTCTCAGGTCAACAAGCTGGTAAATCCTCCAGAGTTAAGGACTGCAGTAGATCTGGAGATGTTGGTAAACCCATCAAAACCGATGCAGGCAGATGAAATGGAGGTCAACAGGAGACTTTCACTTTCCAGATACTGGCATCAAAAGTTTTTCCAGGCTGCTACAGAACTGATTTATACTATCGCTCTCGTTTCTGCCTCTCAATATGCTAAGTGTTTGGGGTCTGCCAGCGGCAGGGACATTCATCTGACTCACAGATGGGGCATGTTGGATTTATGACATCATTTGGCCCAAACATTACAGATTTTTTAT
>NW_009617549.1:0-995 GCF_000690535.1 Cariama cristata | reverse complement strand
CCTGTGGGAGGGCCCAGACCCCCTTTTGTTGTGCGCTGTCTGGGCTAATGTTAGGCGTTTGCGTTTGTTTTTATAGATGTGTGGTTAAATTTGTTGTTTAAGTGATTTTTTAGGGGGGCTACATGCCCTTAAAGTAGGCGGTTGGGTCTTTTGAGTGGGATAAATACCAAAATTTCCTTGTCTCGTGCCTTAACTTGGCTGCTTTTGGACTTGTTGATTAATAATATTGAGAGTCTAGTGGAAGTATGTTTATAGTCAGGGTTGTCTGTGTTTAATTACACAAGTAACGGTTGTTTGGGGGGGGGTTCTTCCCACAGATTACAGTCAGACAGCGACGCAGAGGTATGCTTCCCCGTTTCCTCTCTGTATTGAACCTTTTCCATCCCGACCCTTAGATATATGTGGGGAAAATGGTGTTTTGGGGGGGAATTTCACGTGTTTGTGGGGTTTTTTTTCTTTTTTGTGGCAGTTACGGGGCGTACCCCACCCCGCCGGGGCAGGGTTACTCGCAGCAGAGCAGCCAGCCCTACGGCCAGCAGAGCTACAGCGGCTACAGCCCGTCGACCGGCACTTCCGCCTACGGCCAGAACAGCTACAGCTCTTCCTACGGCCAGACACAGAGCAGTAAGCCGGACCCCTGACACACTCATACTTCTCCTCTGAGTGTTGTTTTGGCGGTATTTCACCTTAGTTTTCCATCTTGCTTCAGGCTACAGCAGCCAATCAACCCCTCAAGCCTACAGCAGCACTGGTGGCTATGGCAGCGGGCAGAGCTCGCAGACTTCCTATGGGCAACCCTCTTCCTACCCGAGCTACCCCCAACCGCCAGCGGCGAGCTCCTCTACTGGCAGGTAGGCACCATGCATCCCATAACCCCAGCGCTTGGGTGAAAAACTAGGTTTTTTTATGAATCTTACGGGTTTTTGCACAGCTATGGGAGCGGGTCGCAGAGCTCCAGCTACGGCCAACCTCCCAGTGGTGGTTATAACCAACAG
>NW_009617548.1:1823-3134 GCF_000690535.1 Cariama cristata | reverse complement strand
GGTGGTGCTGGGCTGCGGGGAGCGGTTCTGCCCAGCTGCCCCTGGGAGGCCCGTCCCGCTTCGTTGTCTTCCCTGACGCCGTGTTCTTGCTGCCTCGGCCGCTGAGCTCAGTGGATCCCCGTAGATCCTGTGCCCTCTGTAGGGAGCGTGTCCGGTCGGTCACTGCTTGTAGCTGCGAGATCGGTGTAGGGCATCTCCGTCCCTCCCTCAGTTCTCTCTTGTTAGCTAAGCGCCCGGAGTGATTTAGTATTGGGCGCCTTCAGTTATCTGTTTGAAGATCGCTGGTGGTCTCAGTAAACTTTAGTTATAACTCGAATCAGAAAAGTTGTTAAATAATGATCTGAACTTGCATTCCCAGCCTGATGTCTTAGTCAAAAGAATTAATGTGATTTTTGGGATGTATTCCCTGGAACATTTTGAATGGGAGAGTGTATTTGTAGCTCTTTGGAATGATGCAAGTTAAGATGTTTTGAAATACTACATGAGAATTAGCAATTTATAGGCATATAGCCATATTTTAGTTTCAAAATATCATCAGTTTATCGGCTTTCTTCCTGAAGTGTGAACAATGGACTTGGTCGATGTATCATTGCTAAGAGCCATAAACACATTCTTCCATTCAAAATTTTCCAGGAAATACATCCCCAGTCACAATAACTCTTTTGGCCATTATGTCAGGCTGGGAATGTGTTCATATGATTATTTAACAATAACATTCTCTGCTCCCATCCCTAAACTGTTCTCACAGTAGAGTAATTCAGTTTCTTATGTTCTTTTTGTAAGAATGAGATGTATTCTTGGTTCTCGGAGAACAATGTGTATTTCATACCCTTTGCCTGAATTCAGTGAAATAATCCTGCTCATCATTTTTTTTCCACTCCCAGTTACACATAAGCACTAACTAGTAGGGGTTTTGTTTCTCTAGTTATAAACTAGCTCTTTCAAGTCAGCTGTTCTTGTCTTTCTGAACTACTTCTTTTGTAACTTTGCTGAGTCCTTTGTGGATAAAACACTTTTGACCCTCCTCGATTACACAGCGTCTATGAATAGTTGCAGTTAATTAATTTGCAGGCAACTGCAGGCCTGTGGAGAAATGAGGACACTGTGAAGAATGTGTTTCTTTTTCTTTTTTTTAATGTTGTGGAGAGGATTGTTGTTGCTTTGTATTTGGGTGGGTTCCCATCATAGTCGTTCATGGAATGTCTGAAGGAAAAGGCAGATTCTGTCTGTATGCCAAAAATGGAAAGTGGCACCTGACCCTCACGTGGGCATAGAGCAGGAGAGCGCAGAGACTTGGCTGCGGAGCATATG
>NW_009617548.1:0-1809 GCF_000690535.1 Cariama cristata | reverse complement strand
AAGACTGGTGGTGGACTGACTTGATTTGCATGGAATCACATAAAAATCAATGGAGTTTATAAACCACCACTCTCAGTCATCTCTAGGGTAATTTCACTACTGTTAGTACTGCATGTGTCTTTTTGGCTTGGTTCTGTCTCAGATTTAATAAGGTTGGACTTATCTATATTTATGGTCTGGAGATTGGTTTTGATTTGTCAGGAGGGCATGTTTGTCTCCTGTTGTATGGGTTTTCAGTGCAGTTTTAGGTAGATGTTAATGTTCCATATGAATTGCTCCTCTTAGAATCAGAGAATTTTGTAGTAATAATTTCCATTATGAAGCCACATGTAAATCTTGATGTGTTTTCTGTGGAGTTTTTTACTTATAAAATAACTTTATAGCTGAAAACTGGGAGGAAATTAACTTTAGTTTATAAACAGTTTTATTATTCACACAATAACATGCTGTTTTGTAATGTTAAGGATTGTAGTTAATAAATCTGTCTCTGGAAGCTTATTTATTACGGCTTTTATTCTCTAACATGCCATCTTTTTGTTTTTTTTTTTTTTTTTAAATTTAATCAGCACTGTACTTTAGTAAACGTTAGGAATTGACTGGTTGGATTTTGGGTGACAAGGGTACATAGAAGATTAAATCTTTACAGGTGTTTCTTTGATAATTTGTATTTTTTTGCAAGAGAGAAATGAAGAAATTATAAATCAGAGAAGAGAAAGAATTTAAAAGCAGTGTAGATGCTTATTGCAGAGTTAACTTTTTTCTTGTTTTATTTCTTGATCAGAAAAATAAGTTAGGCCAAGTTAGCAGAAGCCTCAAAAAGGGCTCTTGTTTGGCAAGTCTATGATTTTTATTAAGTAACTTTTTAGTATACACTTCAATTTCAGCTGCATTATTTTTAGTGATATGTGGAGTGTTTTGAAATGGAAAACTATTGGAACACTTCTGTTATTGACTATTTATTTAATATATAGAAAAACCCAAATGTGTGTGGTTTTTTTTTTTTTGTGATGACTCTTTTTCTTTTCCTTTAGTATTCAACATGTGTATGGAGCTCAGCATCCGCCTTTTGATCCATTATTGCATGGAACGTAAGTTAACCTATTATTTAAATATTCTAGGTAGTTTGGATCTCCTGTGCCTTCTCCCCTCTTTTTCTTCCCTGTTGGCTATAAAGCTTATTGTTAATCTTCCTTTTTCAATTGTTGTCACAATCTCGACTTCTCTGTTCTAACTTCTCTTTTGTGAGTTTCTGATGCTTACCATATTGGGAAAAACAAGTTAGTTGTTCAGTTCTTAACTAACATAGATTGCCAACTTTTATTATCTGTTTGTAGTGCCTTGTACATTAGAAATAGTATGGTAAATACTGATCTTCATTTAGCAGATGAAGCGTATGACTCGCGTGTAAGCTGGTTTCCTGCGTGTGTCTTTCTGTTGATGAGCTGGCTTTATTTGTCCGTCTATAAAAGAAAAGACTCAGGTTGTGATGTAGATCGTTTTGAGGCAAAGGTGGGCATTTTACTTGTGAGTGAGAAGACAGTAGGTGGAATAATCTTACAGTGATCTAAAAGTTTGTTGCCTTAGATCATGATTATTGGATATTGGAACACAATGTACATGAAAAAGGCAACATTATGCTAAACATCATTAGTAACCAAATGAATTTCATGCTGATTACCCACAACTAATGTGAGTGAATGATTTTCATCTCCTTATGACTGAGGTGTTTAGCAAAATGATGCATTCTGACAGCTGCTGCTTTTTATGTTTTCGTAGAATAATTATAGTTGGAAGAGACCTCAAAAATCA
>NW_009617547.1:2205-2527 GCF_000690535.1 Cariama cristata | reverse complement strand
CGACGTGAGAATTAATCCCTTGGGGTTGTTTGCTCGGGGGGGGTTATTTTCCTCTTCTGATGAAGAGCCCAGGCTGGTTGGCAACATTAGCAGCCTATTTTTTGCCCTGCTCTCCCTAGCAAGAGAACCAGGAGAAAAAGAGAAGCCACAGGATGCACCGTTATAAGAGGAACTTTCCCCAAATAGAAGCTTTTCACGGTTTTTTCACGAGGCGTCAGCAGCTCTTAATACTGTATGAAGCTGTGAATATTGCATGAAGCAGCGGGGCCCGTAAATGTTTCAGGCTACAGCTGCAAACCTCCCCCCCCGGAGGTGCGGCCGG
>NW_009617547.1:1561-2160 GCF_000690535.1 Cariama cristata | reverse complement strand
GCATCCTTAGCTGCCATTTCGTATCAGCAGCGCTCTCAGCACCGACCAGGGGGATAAATCCAATGTATCCCAGCTGGAAGGTGCACAAATCCTGCACGCGTGGACGGAGACCTTGAATTTTGCCCTGACCCATTTTCTAGCTGCCAAAGACCTGTCTGGGAGAGCCCCAGACGTTCTTTAGCTCTGCGTCGGGGTGAAGGGAGGGATGCTTTGCTTGTATAACAGGTTGCATTTTACCGAAGTACACGGCTCCTTCTGGGTTTAAATATTTATAAACTGAGTGATGAATCCCTGAAATTCTGCGGCGGTATCGATGGCAGGATGAGTTATCACCCATGGCGTATCAAGTGGCTGTATTTCAGGGCTGGGAGACGGGATCCAGGCGTGTAGCTGGGTCATAATATGCATACGCAGTGAATTTCCAGAGCACCTCAATCTCCCGGCTTGGAGATAGACCCGGTTGCTCTGGCAGAACAGGGGATGAAAGGTGCAAAAATGCTCTTTTTGCCCGTTTTAGACCTTCTCCTCTGGTATCAGCTGTTTCCTGGACTCTCCTTCCCGGTCCGCTCCCCACCAGCGTGGCAGCACATCCCATCGTG
>NW_009617547.1:0-1510 GCF_000690535.1 Cariama cristata | reverse complement strand
TTCCCCCATCGCAGTCAGGTTGGGTTTTCCCATTTTTGCAAAGCACTGGTTGGAGACTTCTGTTGCCTGTGGGGTCCAAATGGATATTAAACCCATAAAAACCATTAGTCTGAGCTGCCCCCTCCCTCCCTGGCTGCCCGGCGAGGGAAGGCCAAGCTCTCCCGGTCCTGCTGATGGGGCTGGGGAGCCCACGCGGATGCTTGGGGCAGCTGCGCTGAGCAAGGAGACCCCGTGTAGCATCACCCAGGAAGACAAGCTGCAGGATTTGGGGTTTACAGAGCAGCAAAAAGGAGGGGTGACCCTAATTGCTCTTCCTGGGTGGATCCAGGGAAAGATCCAGCACCACGATGGGTCTCTGAAACCCTCTCCCGCTCCCTGGCAGGAGCCCAGGTTGGATTCTGCTCCAGCCTGACGTGTGCAGGCACCGTTGATCCAGGGATGGGAGAAGGAGGGGAGAACCCTGCTGCCCTGCTCTGGAGCTCGCGGGAGGGAAGCGTTGGCCAAAGCAAACATGCCGATGGGCTCGGTGGTCTGCTGGTCACCCCAGGAGTGGTGCCCGTGCCCACAGGGAAGGCTCTTAGCCCAAAGGTAGGGTGCTTGGAGCAGGGGATGGGGACTGGGGGACCCCTTGACCACCCTGGCCAGCCCCGGGGACCGAGGGGAGGCTGTCACTGCGAAACCCAGAGCAGGGCTTCAGTGAAACGGATGGATCTGTGCATGCCTGTCGCATATATCTGTGTGCCTCCCCCTTGGGTGCTTTGGACGGTGAAGGTGGTGGTACAGGGAGAGCAGACCTGGCAGAGCCTCTCCCTGCATGAGGACATTTCTTGGCCAGCCCAGGTGGCTGTGCAGGACTTTGCCTTCCCAAAGGTTTTTTTGTCCCCAGGGTAGCGGGATGACCCCGCGCAGGAGGTGAGGAGTGGCTTATAGGACGTTGAGTCCACGTTTGGGGTGTTTCCACAAAGCCCTTCTGCCCTCTCCTTTCAGTGTCTGCCAAGAGCGAGAGATGGAAACCCAAGGGAAAGGCAGCCCCGCCGGGAAGATGACTGCCATGGCTCACAGCCTGTAAGTACCCCCCCGCCGCGGCGCTGGCTCCCTCCTCCCCGTTCAGGCACTTTTTCTCCAGCCACTTTCTCCAGGGGACTTTGCTCTTTGCTCCCTTCCGACGCACGCCACCGCAACGCCTCCGTTCCCCCACCGATAAGGAGGAAAACTCACGGCGGGGTTCAGGGTACACCAAGGCTGCGGGGGGTCCGGGGCTGCCGGAGGGTGTCGGGGTGTCTCCCCGTTGCAAATCTGCTTTTGCTGGGGTGCTGCCGGCGAGGGATGCGTTGCCTCGGTGATATATACTGCAAGGTGAATAACGCTGAGCTCAGCTTGATTTGGGGAGCAGGGTAGGGGGGCACCGGCGGGGGTAGAGCTGGGTGGGCTGCAGCGGTTGCAGAGCATTTGCTGGGTGCCCTAAGGAGCAAAAGGAAAATGGGGTGCATCCATCCCGCTGCAAGTTGGT
>NW_009617546.1:307-17404 GCF_000690535.1 Cariama cristata | reverse complement strand
AAGGGAAGGGGAAGGGGAAAGGGAAGGGGCCGGCCATGCCCTCCCCCCGGGAGGGAGATGCTCTGCAAAAGGATGCTCCCGGGAGGCAGGCACCAAACTTCTCCGTTCCCCTGTGCTAGGAAGGGGTCTGGGAGCTTTATCTGGTTCAACACCCCAGTTCAATCTCCTCTTGGAGCGGGGACATCCATTCCCTCTCCTGTTTTGCCTTGTCACTGCGCTGCCAGCCTGGGGAGGGACAAGTCACCCAGCCTAGGAAGCCTGCAGAAAGCCGGCTCAAACAAGGTACCAAAAGTCTGAGCCAGCCCAGGGAGGGCAGGAATAACGCTGCCACACACCCCCCAGCATCTCCCACTTGCTCTCCAAATGACAGATTTGACTTGCTTGGCCTCCAGCGCAGAGCACAAGTGCAAAGTAAAGCAGCGACCCTGCTCAGGCATCGGCGGCTAGGAGAGCCGGCAGCCCAAGCTCTGCTCCTCGAGGAAGCAGAGAAACATCTGTCTCCTATATGAGTCCCTCCCTCGGCCTCCATAAGAACACAACAAGATGAAAAGAGCAAAAGACTTCAGTTTTCTAATTCAGCCCTCTCTCCACATGTCTGAAGAGGGTGCTACAGTGAATCCCACCTTATGTGCATGGTTAGAGCTAATAATTCAGATATGTCCAAGGCTGCCAATCTTTTCTGGAAATATCTACCATTGCTGCCAGGATCAGGAGAGGTGTGTTTTTTTTTTTTCCCCAAAACAAATTTGGTGAGCTTTAAGCAGCTGGCCAGCCCCATCTTGGCTACAGGGTCACTTTGTGCTCCTACATGTTCTCATCTAGCCCACAGCTGTGCTAAGAGGCTTTGCTGGAACAAGTGCTCCCTCCGCACCCACCTCCCCTTCCCTCCTCAGCAGAAAACAAGGGGGAAACTCTCATTCTTCACAAACAAGTCATTGAGAAGCAGACTTCCCCAGCAATTGCTTGCGTTACCTTTTCTAAGAAGCTGTCTTCTCCCTGAGAGCAGTGGGAAAGAGAGAAGAGGGAAAAGTATCGTTAAGAGAGAGAATGCAATCTCAGATTAAGCAGAAACCTAATTTGCATTACAAGAACCCACTGAATGCCAGGTCCCTCACACATTTTGCTGACATGGCCAAAGTTAAACCTGCGGTGAGAGATTTGCCTGCCAATTAGCAAAAAATCCCGCTCACATGATGCACAACCTTGTCAGGGTTTCTACAAACTCCTCAAAGGGGCCGTGCAACAGCACTGTTCGCTACCTAGCAAACGGCCAGGCCACAGGCAGATGAGAGGTGTCCACCAGGAAGAAGCTCCCCTTCTTGAATCTTCCTGGTCAGAAATAAATATCCCTGTGTTATTTCAGCCATCTTCCCTCGTGACCAGGCCAGAGATAAAACATTCACTAGGCTAAATCTGTATTTCTGAGTGTGTGGCAGCTGTGGAGCTAACAGGCCCCCTAAGCAGCTTTGTGTATAGTCAGGGAAATGAGTGTTTGTGCTCAAAACCCCAGGCTGCTCGTCTGTCTCAACCTAATAGCATTAACACGCTGCAAGGAGGAGCATGCCAAAGCCCCCTCCAGGCTGCATGTCCAATCCCTCCGGCGATCCTGAAACAGCATCCCTTTACCAGCGCACTGCGGGCTGGCAGCGTAAGACACTGTTTAGTGGAGTCCGCAGGAGGAAACAGAAGCAGGTTGCCCAAGCTGAGTTTGGGCGGATCGATCCTTCAGGGTCGGAGCAACCGAAACGCATTCAAGGGCTGAGCTGGAAACATAGCTGCAGCCTGGGAGGGAGCAGCATCTCAGCCTCCCCTGCGACTTCTGCAGCGCCTGCTTCCTTTGGAGGCTCACCAAGTTTTAACACAGCCACAACAGACCGGCCTCTTGCCGAGAACAGCTTGCTCCAAACACGAGCCGGTGCAGGTTCTTCTTCCAAGGCACAGGGGGAGGGACGGCAGTCACAGGTTTGGGATGCCAGATAGCCACAGGAGAGAGGCTCCTTTCGTAACTGGGTGAGTCATCTCGACAGCCTCGCTACCACCTACCTGACTGCCCGCCCTGCTCTTCGCCTCTCTTCCTGCAGTGTTCAGCACGATCAGCTCTGTGAGAGTAACCTGCTCCTGAACAAGGACTCTTCAAGAGGCTTTTCAAAGCCCACAGTAGGATCCCAAGAAAAAAATAGGATAAGATACTAATACCGAAATCCTAAAGGCGAGATGCTGAAGTGTCAGCAGCTTCTCCCAGGAGAACGAGGAGAGCCATTTCCAAAGAGGCTCCCACCTACACTTTGCTATCCTGCATCAAACTGCCTCTCAGACCCTTACTGACCTGCATTCTCCAGATCTCCCTTTGCTGAAGTCTAGCCAGGCTGAGAAAAATGCTTGATGCAGTGAGTGACAAGCCCTAACACTACATAAGTGCAGGAGGGAAAATGGTTCTTAATACACAAACACAGTGTCTTCCTCACTTGCCTAAACCTCAGCTAAAGACACGTAACGGGGCCAAAATGCTTCTGGGCTGCAGAGCGGTGAGCACGTGCACTGCTCTCCCTTGCAGAAAAGTGCTCAGCTCGTCCTGTCTCCAAGAATTTCTCAACTCACAGGTATGATCAAAACCAAAAGACCTAAAATAGCTCTAACACAACAGTAGCTTTACAATCTAAGTGACTAAATTTTGCTTTGGGCCGTTACACATCGTATTCTTTGAGTTTGCTTAACATGTTCCGATGGAAGTACTGCAGTCAGACTGACCTCGCTGACACAAGAGACTGTTCTTTTGCTGCAGATACTGGGACGGGGTGCTCTTCTCTGATTGTTTTGCTTCCTCTACTTCTGTATGTTTCACTGAACAACAGAAGAAGGAAACCTATAGTTAAAGGAAGCAGAAGCCTCAGAGGACTCTTAGAAAAATAACAGTGAGTGTCGTGAGGGCAGAAGCTAAAAGTCTGGGCCTGAGCTCTTACCTATCAAGCAAGAAGTCAGTGCTCAGCACTGGGCAGCAAAAAGCAGGTGGAAAAGCCACCAAGACCGATGAAATGCTCCAGACCAAGTTCAACACATTTCTAGAAGACTACCAACTTTCAGTTGAATCCTGAAAAGTATAAGGAGCCTGAGGCTTGGATTAGCTGCTTGAATTGAGGAGGCAAACACTATATCTTGCCACCCGGATTCTGCTTAGCCTGATCTTCTGATTACAAATCAAAATTCGGGTATAAAAACAGCCTTTCTGTATGTTGGGCCTGTGAGAAAAGCAGACACCTACAACAAAAGGTGGGAACTGGAAGAGGCAGCAGAGGCACCGTGCAACTGCTAAAGGGAAGAGAAAGAAATGTAAGCAGACGGGAGTGGAAGCTGTTGAATCTACAGATGTGAAAAAGCAGCAGCTTGTCACTGGACACAAAAAACAAAAAAATGCACGTAAGGATGAGACTGCAAGATGTGAGAAGAGAGGAAAGGTATCACATGTCAGACGAAAAGAACTGGGCTAATCCTTCAGGTGAACAAAAAAAAAAAAAAGGCTTTCCTGGCTAAACAAGAATGGGTCAATAGACTAAAACTCAGGAACTGCTAAACCTCACCGAAGCACGGCTGGGAAAGGCCATCAGAATACAGGAATGAACACAGGCTGAAAAGAAGAATTAAGATCCCCAAAATGGGGCTTAATCTCAGAAACAGCCATGAGATTCCAAAAAGACAAAAGGTGACTGTGCTGGTTTTGGCCGGGTTATTTTTCTTCACAGTAGCTGGTATGGGGCTGTGTTTTGGATTTGTGCTGGAAACAGCGTTGATAACCCAGGGATGTTTTCGCTACTGCTGAGCAGGGCTTACCCAGCCCTGCGGAGCAGGGCTCACCCAGAGCCAAGGCCTTTTCTGCCTCTCACCCCACCCCACCAGTGAGTGGGCTGGGGGGGGCCCAAGGAGCTGGGAGGGGACACAGCCAGGACAGCTGACCCCAATGACCCAAGGGATATTCCACACCATACGACATCACGCTCAGCCTATAGAGCTGGGGGAAGGAGGAGGAAGGGGGGGATGTTCAGAGTGATGGCGTTTTTCTTCCCAAGTCACCATTATGCGTGATGGAGCCCTGCTTTCCTGGAGATGGCTGAACACCTGTCTGCCGATGGGAAGCAGTGAATGAGCTCCTTGTTTTGCTTTGCTTGTGTGCGTGGCTTTTGCTTTACCTATTAAACTGTCTTTATCTCAACCCATGAGTTTTCTCACTTTTACCCTTCCGATTCTCTCCCCTATCCCTCTGTGGGGGGAGTGAGTGAGCAACTGCATGGGGCTTAGTTGCTGGCTGGGGTTAAACCACGACAGTGGCTAGGGCACCGTTGCCCCCCTTCACGCACACCCAAGTGGCTTCAGAAGGAGGAATATTGGTGCTAGGGGCTGGTGAAGCTTGGGGAGAGGAGCAGTGATCTCTGCACCACAGAAGAGCTTGCTCACTGTGGTCAGTGTGAGAAGAACTGGCCAGAGAGGCTGCGAGACTGGCCGTTTGCTGAGCTGTACTCATCAGTACACCTAGCAGCACCAAAGGCCTTTCTTCAGTCCTCCTGCTTCTGCTTGTTCCTTCCCCTGAGCAGTGTGAACGCCACAAGCCTCCGGAAGGAAAAGGATCCTGGAACTCTCATGACTGCAGAAGCAGCCTAGGCACCTTGGAGGAGAGCGTTTCAATCATCCCTCTTACGACATGCCAGTGCCACCCAGCTGAGCCTGCCAGCACCAACATGACAGTAACACAAGGTGCTGGGATCACTTTTTTGTCCCACCAAACAATATTTAGAACCTACTCAGAATAGAGGATAAAGTACACGCTGTCAAAAGCCATTGGTTGTGGTAGAGGGAAATAATAAAAGAGCACCTCAAGTTCTGGAAAAAATAAATCAGCTCAGAGTCAGCACAGCTGACCCAAGCTGAAGGCATTACCCCTGATTTTAGGAGTAAAGAGAAGGGAATATGCTCTCTCCCTGTTAAAAGAGCTGCTCCAGAACACTGCTACTCACCAAGTCAATGAGTTTGGTGACTGGAACTTCTCGGATAGGTCGTCTCATTCGGCATAAGGCCTCCAGGGAAGTGCCAAAGCAGCTGGGCAGGTAGGTCCCACTGATGGTAAGGAAATAGTCCTTCCCTCGGTCCAAGTGAAGGACAAGAATATCCTCAATTTTATCCTCGCCAGAGTTCAGAAGGGTTACTGAGTCCTTACTGACGTACACGTCCAGGGAGATGTCCGTGCTCTCATCTGCAAGAGACAGGAGCTCTCAAGAACACATAGATGGTCTCCAAAAGGGATGCCAAGGACAAACATACAGTGGCAGGGACAAAGACCACAAAACTGAGAAGACAAACAGACAAGGATGATGGCAAGAAAGGCGAGAGACAGGAAAGACGGGAAGGACTGAATGGAGATGAGGTGGCAGTCTACACCAGTACACACTGTAGAATCTGTGGTAAAACTCACCTGGCTCCAAGTAACCTTCACAAGGCTCAGCCCGGAGCCATGGCTTACAGTAGTGGCTATCGTTGAGCTTTGGGATGAAGGAGAAGTGACAGGTCACCTGTCCATTATTGGTGATCTGGAACTTCTGCTTCTGCAGCTGACGGAACTTCACATTCTCAAACTCGAACTGCAGAGCAAAGAGAAAACATAAATCACGCTAGTGGCCATGATGGGACACATAGCTAGGCACCCAGCCTCTGCAGCGGCAACCCATGACTGAGAAGTGCCCACACAACACAGAAGGCCTGCCAAGAAGCCAAGACAAGATGTCCCTTCTAATCCAATTCCTGATCATAAGATAATGGATAAAGTTCAATTTTCTATAACCCAGTTTACGGAATCAAAGTCTTTAAGAGTAGCTCTAGCACTTCTAAGGCTGCTGTGTTTGGGAAGTGGACAGTGAGTCAGGTTTCATCCTCACCTCTCTCCTGCTTAGCTCCAGCGAAGGAAGAAAGTCATTCTCCATTCTGTCCATTATACGAACAATGTCTTCAAACAACTTCCGATACTTCTGCTCATCCACAACCTTTACCTGTGGAAGATCAGAAAATACTCAGCAAAGTTTCTGAGTAGCTTCACAGGAACTCTTTTGATCATGAGTAAACTGCAGAAGTGAAACATTTCTCTAAGCACTTGCTATCTGCAGCTGAAAGGCTAAGAGAATTTGCATGCATGGGTGCACCTCCAAGCTGCGTATGTAACTTCACACCTATTTTACCCCTACAGATGTTACTAGGGTCTTTCTGGCCACTGATCACACTACTCGGGGAGATTAATGGGGGAGATCTCCGTGGGACAGCATTGACATCCCGCAGCATTACTCATGATTCTCCAGAGGAAGAGAAGAAAGGCTGTCCTTTAAGGAGACTTGAGCTACCTAGGGAGCAGGAGGTAGCAAAAATGGACACGGACCGTCTCTATTCAGTAAGCTAGGAAACTCCAATCTGCTGCCAGTCATTCACCACCAAAGAACTCCGGATGTGAACCACTGGCACTCTCTCTTAACACATCAGAGGCAATATTGCAACAGCAGGCACAACTATTTACAGTTTTCTGCTGTGTCTCATTGTGGAGGAGAGAAAACAGTAGCTCACCCATTCTAGTGCCACTACCCCAGAAGCTAAGCAGCGTCATTAAAGCAGTCAATGAGAATGCCTTTCTATTTACTACGTGACCACACCTGCTTGAGTAAACTCCAGCGATCACCTGCATCACTGTGACATAACACTGTCTGGGTGCAGACAGCTAAGTTGCATTGCACATGAAGACCAGAGCTGCTGAGTTGTTTGCTAAGCAGAGGCTGGCACGGCTGCCAAACAGCAGCGCACCTACACAGTGGATGCACCTTGTTTTTATTTACTCTATCCTCTCGCAACAGCATTAGGAGGGGTGCCTGGACTATATAACCACCTCCCAAAGCAATGCATGACAATATTGTGATCCTACCCTAGCATACAAAAAAAGTTACCCCGATGCGGAAAAGCGCGCTGACTGGCTTGTGGTCACTAGTCTTCAGGTCCATATGACTGCAATACCGGAGCTGATTTATGTTCCCTCCTCTCCAAAGGATTCGATCACACCATGCTGGCACACGACATTTTCCACTACAAACAAAAACAGGTTACCAGGGAAATCCAACAATCCTAATAAACCATCCAAGCCGTTCCTCCTCCCAGCCAGGCAGCTGCCGCCACTGCCACCATCAATGACTGCATCAGCAGTGACAGGATGAACTCCCATCACTTCCCTCAACTTGAATATTACATTATTTCTTCTGCTCTCTTCCCCTTTCCCTATACAGTAGCTAAACCTCCCGTCCTTTCCAGCACCAGAAAACAAAATAACCTCAAACAAGGCTGTTTCCACAGCCTGAAGCCGTGTGTACTGTGACCCAAGCTGCACCAGTTTCTTTTGCTGTCAGATCTTTCTGCCCACTACAATCTGATCCATCGCTTATTTCCACTATGGAAAGTCTACTCAGCTATTACTATCACGTTATGAAGTCTGAATCCTGGGTTATCCTTCTCCAGATTAACTACTGTGCTGATTCATAAACACAGGCAGAGTAAAATCCAATCACTGTATGGTCTGAAACTCCTTCTTGGGAGTTCCTCCGTTTAGAGTAAGCTTCTGCAGCAGATGCATAAATGTCTGTGGGAGGCACCAAGCAGAGAGCAGCAAGTAGGAACCACTGCTGCTACCGCAGCATAGCCACCCCTGCGGCTGTGCAAGTCAGGGGACAGGATGACTCAGAGAGAGTGTTTCCTTATCTCTTCAATTCCTTTTATATTATTGTCTGTCCCTGTTAGCAGAAAAAGCCCTCCACTGCAGGGCCACCCGTGAGGTCAGGCTTTACGTGGCTTCATCGACCGGAATCAGCAGCAACTGAGGTTTAAGGCACGTGCCTGGTCAATGTATACAGGGTCTGCTTATTTCAGAAAGTAGGGGAAATGAAGGAGCACAAACATGTCTGTGCACTCCAGCCACACCATAACACTGAGAGGTATTTCCAGCTCTAGGAAGCAGGAAATCAAGTTTTGTGAGAAAATGCTTTTTATGTCATAGGTAAATATATCCATTGGCAGCTGATTTACCTGGAGTCCCAGCGATCTGTTTTAGAGTCATATTTATACGTGGGGATGAATTTAATCTCTCCCTCAGTGAAATCTGCAAATGCTTTCTTTTGAGTCCGCTGAATATTCAGCTAAAGCAGAAAAAGAACACTTAAAAAAACCAAAACCCACAAGCCACCCCAGACACGCCCCCCGCCCCCCAGCACATCTACAGGCAGAGCAATTGCAGCCTGTGGCCATGGGATTCACCAGACATCCCCCAAACTGCCTCTCAGACCTTATACCTTTAACAGAGGTAAAAATTCAACACATCAGTGGAATGTTTCCTAAACAGACTGAATACAAATTGGCACAGTGCTGCTTACCAGACCATGCAGACAGCATAAAACAGTAGTTAAGGGAAATATTAATTGCTCCACTTGTGCTAAATGCCTTTATTAGTTTTCAGGCTTAAGCAACACCATCATTAATATTTCGCTGCCAATCATTTTAGCAAAAGCCTCCATGAGTGTGCTTGGCTGACAACCTGACGCTACCTTCCTTTTCTCATTTACTCTTCTGAAAAATTTCCTAGTTGTTTTCCTGACAAAAATCTAAGCTACAGTTGTTTTCTGCGTGAAGCTCTGCAGTACAGCGGAAATGAGCTACAGAAGAGAATCAATTAGATTTACCGTTAAATTGTGTGTCAGAGATGATATTACACTATTTCTGTTCATGTTTCACAGGTACAGTCCTTCACCTTAAAGGCACATCTGGTGCTGTCTCGCTTTTCAGAGTGCTGCAAAGAAATGCTGAGCGAGGAAGACTACAGCACAGAATTTAGGTCAAACTGGCTGAGCAGAGAGCCTTGGCTACAAGCGCTGGTCTCCAAATCAATATCTCTTCCAGGACACTCATTACAGCAGCCTCTTTTGCTGTTACAAATTCCCACGTTCTAGCTTGTAGTTTGTATGTAAGAGAGAACTCTTCCCATGAGATGTAAAGACACTTCCATGGTAATTGCCCAAGTCATCCAGTTAACCCTGGTATAATGTACCATTTATTTTTGTTTAGGGAGTTGATGTCACCAGGACACCCAGAGCTCTGTCTAGGGTCTAGCATCTACGTCTGTCGACACTTATCGCAGAGTGTCTGCCAGCCCCTCCCAAGCACAGGCACATCTTAAAGCAAGATGACCTCACAAGTATGGAGCAAACGTAAGAGGAGTTCACTGACCTGGTCATATGTCAGCAGTTTCTGAAGCTCATTCTTACTGATAAGACTTTTCACTTCACTGGCATCAGGGAGACAAAGCCTGTAGTTCAAGTCTCCTAGCCAGATGACAACACTGGAAACAAAGACAAACATGGAAAAGAAGAGGCACTAGTTAGTATCGCAGGCCACATGGGGAAGAAGGGGCACAGGAGAAAAGATGGTTGGATGCTGGTGATTAAGGTTGAGACACATGGAAGAGAAAAGGAGACGTGAAAGATTGAGTCTGACAGCAGAAATTTCTAGTGGCAGCAGATACTACAATACTAAGTGCATCTCCTTTGGAATCCCACAAGGGATTGAAGATTTAGTTTAATGGGAGATTCTTGAGTTTGCCTCAATCAGAAAAATGCCTGAGAACACCACCAACTCTCTAATGAAGTCAAACCAGCTATCTCACCAAGCTTCATAACCTCTCGAGCTACAAAATTCATCTAGTAGTCAGGCTCTTGTTGTGTACAGAAGAGGGCAATGACAGAGCTCGCTAAGCAGAGCCTGCTTGTCAACCAGTTCGGCAGGCTGATGTGCATGTACCTGCGGGCTCACACCTCGTGTGATACCACAGTTGGACCAGTTTGTCTTCTACTGCCTTTCAACCAGATCAGGCCACTACTGCATCACCTACCTAGCAAAGACTGACTGATGCAGAATTGGCAAAAATTTTCCTGCTGAGTTTATGACCTCCAGAATGTTGTTGTCCTATCTCACCCATCAGCCAAAACTCATCAGCACCTGCTCTTACTCTGCTCCTCTCTGGGCTTTCAAACCGCCTACAGCCTTCTCATTACCAGCAGCTAAGGAAACACTGGTGGTATTCACTCTTTATTGCATAAAGGTTTCATTTAAAGATTAAAATCTAAACCCCTCTCTAGTATCAAAGCTCTTCCTGTTTATAGTCAAATCTCAAATTTTCCATTAGTGGATTAGCAAGGATAATCTAACACTAAGTTTTTTCTGTACTAATCTACTCTACATTTTATTTTCAGTTTTTAAATGGTTTAAACATTAACTATAGAAGTATTAACCATTTGTATCAGGTTTAAGACAACTTGATTTATATGCTTTGTTGTTCACATCTTTGAGTTTGATTTGGATTATCCAGTATCACTGTCACCTCATTAAAAATAGTAATAATTAAAAGAAAAAAAATCAAGTATTGCCTGCATATCATCCAATTTATTTAAAAAGAAACTGAAACAGCAATTGTAAGCACTTGTTACTCCAAAAAGCCAAAACAGTATAGCCTTTGCCCATCCTGCTATCCTTTTTCTTCCCCTACTCATACTCTCATTTCCCATCACAAAAACCCCTCTGTTTCTTCAAGTTCTGTAATGTTCAGCCATTGACGCAGGAACGGTGCCTGCTGAAATGAAAGTATTATACACAACACGCAAGAAAAGAGCTGTTAGAAACAGGTTGCACAAGTCACCGCAGTGAGAAGGTGACCAAGCTCTAGCACACCAGAGGCCTTGGCACTTTCAGTTATATTATTAAGCCAGAAAACAAAACTCATCTGCACGAAATCTCCTGTTGCTGTGGTTCTGACTCAATTTGGAGTATTCAATACCACTTCAAAGGGGTAAACATCAAAATAAACTTACTCGTGTTTCGTGATGTTGAGCTGAGGTAGACTATCATCAGGGGTTACAAAACTCATCCGAGCACAGATATCCTTATAATCCTGATTTCGTCGCTCGAAGTCCTCCACGTGAGCAGCGAGGTGGGAATTGACAATGCAGAAGGTCGTGTTGTGGAACACGAACCTCACCGCCACACCGCCTTTGTTGCCCTGGGGAGAGCAGGGACCAGCGGTCGTTAGAGAAGGCGGCAGGTGAGGCACCAGGGCGGAGATGGGGACGGTACAGGCAGGTGAACAAAACCAGACTGTGCCGTTTCTTGCATGGATACAGGGAAGCAACAAATTGGCCTCGGTGACTCACCATCTTTCCCATGATTCCCGTGCCCACAGACTCCGTCATGATCTCTCTGATATTGCTCAGCTGATTCTTCTTAGCGAATATGAGCAACATCATCCCAACCAGACGGACCATTTGCACCTGCAAAAATAAAAGGGATCCCAGAAAGAATTCCCAGAAAGGCAGCGAAAATGCAGTTCTGATTTGCCTGCTCCACCTGATGTTCTGCTTCTCCGGCTCTCCCCATTCCTCATCATGTTTTAAACTCAATCCCTGCTTGCAACACCACCCAAAAGACCTCCTGTCCCAAAGCAAGGTTCTGGAGGACATTCTGCCATCCCCCAGCAGCCACCAGCTGTGCTAAGCTCACTACATTCCCCACTCTGGTGCTTCCCTACGAACAGGGCTGTCTTGCGAGGTAACAGAAACTTAATAAACACGTAGCAGATCTGTTTGTGACGTCTCAGCCTTTGGCGCTAAGTTGTGCTCTAATCAGCAAAACAACCCGAGGAAGATACGGAGCGCTCTAGTTAGGCACGTGGCAGAGAGCTGCTGGCTATGGCTCTCGCTGAGGGCCGCAGGTCCAGCTGGGAGTCGGTGCTCACCTTTGCTTACTCTGAACTACAAGGGCTAGAGGGGAACAGACAGAATAGTTCTTATTTCCCGAGGCAAACGGGCCTGACACAGGGGCTATCGAAAGGCAGCCACCTCTGAGCTATACAAACTGTTTGCTTTTCAGAAAACGCTTGTTCTCTAACGCAAAGAGTCTCTTTCTGGAGCTAAGAGTTCTGCTCTACTGCAGAGCTCAACCCACAGGTAACAACAGGGTGCTGATGTGCACTGTCCCAGCAGGGATCTCAGGTCTGCCGTCGATTCTCTAACATACACTAAGCCAATGCACTTCCCGGTCCAACACCTTCCCGTACCTTCAAAACAGTGAGGTCACAACTTTGAAAGCCAGCGACGAGCCCTAATTTTCTTGAGTACAGTCTACACGGTCACTTTAGAGGCATAGGGAAGAGGCTGAAATCAGAGGATTCAACTGGAACAGCCCAAGTGCTCTGTCCGCTCTGCATGCAGCTGCGAGCCTTATCTACGGTTTCAGTCACTTCCCCCTTCCTGCAGCCGTATCCCATTCTCTCCCTTTCACAAGGGTGGGAGAAATTCACCTAAAGCTCAAGTAAAGCAAAGGGAGAGGAACACGAGCCTCTCCACAGTTCAGGTCATGACCCTTGGCTCCGTCTTGATGAACCTCAGTTCAGCAAGGTGCTCTGATTTCCCGCTGAGATTACCTGTAACACACGCCACTCAGCACAACTCAAAGCAAGCAGGACAGGGGTGTGACAGTGAACACACAGGCTAAGGAGGAAGGGGAAACTAGTTAGTGTACTTAGGGCTGGTACCTACAGCAGAAAGGTTTGCCACAGCAAACAATGGTGTGCTCTAAACCAACCAGAATAAAGTCCTGCTGCCACAACTGAAGCAATTCTGTCCCGAGGCAGCAGCCTCTGGAAGATTTCACCTCATAAACTATGCTGCTCCTTCCAAGAAAAGCTATTCACTCAATTTACCAGCTCAGGACACACCTAGCTTCTGTAGTACAAGGGTGAAGGGATAACACGGATAAAGAATTTACACCTGCTGCTATGATTCTATTGAGCATACTACTTCCCTGACACCTACCTCGTACCTTATAAAAAGTTATTTTGATCCCCTTCTTTATAAATTTCTACCTCAAAGTACAATATCCCCCTACAACTGTGAGGCAGAAATAGACTCTCCAGATTTAATTTGGCATACTTGACACATGCACAGGTACACACATGCCAAGTACAGATCCTTGGTTTCTCCAGTCACTCCTCTTTGGGTCAGGTGTGGAAAAGGGAAGCCCATTTCTCTTTTCTTTCCAATCACGCCAACTCTATGACAAGACCCCACAACACTGAACAGAACTCACTTTCTTATACTTCGCCTGAGGGTGCAGGGACTTCTCCACAGCAGCCAGCCATTCTTGCTCCTTTGCAGAATCAAAGTAGAAAAAAGCCTCTGTGCTGAGGTCCAGCTCCTGGAACCTAAAAACCCAAGGCAACTTAGCACATCCCACCTCTCCCACAGATCACCCTCTTTCTACAGCAAGGTCCAATGTGAAACCCCTAGCAACAGCTCTTCTTGGAAGGGAATCTCCTTATTCCCATTTGCTAAAAAAAGCAGCAGAATTTCACCACAGTGCCTACTGCAATACACTCCAGCAACCATCTCTCTTTAGGTGGAGGACAACCAGAGAGCTCTGTGGATGCCTCAAGGAAAATCTGTTTTATTATGTCATGCCAGCCCCATTTAACCCAACACTCTGCCTCATCCAAATGGCTCTTTCCCCTCAGACAGCTCTTCTGAGACATAGCTCGCCTTGTGGAACCTCTGAGAACACGACAGGAACTTAAAACAAATACAGCCCACCAGTATCCAAGCAAGAGCAACAAGAAACCCAGCACCGTAAGTAAACACGAGGTCATTGCTACTCACCCGATGCAGTAGAAGTCTGGAGGCTCTGTATCGCACACCAGCCAGGGTTCCAAGCTGCTGTCTGGAGACTGCCCATTCACATTCCACGTTCCCACAAAAAATCTACAACACAAAAGCAGCTGAACTGTTAGAAAACACAGAAACAACCGCATCAGCCCAGTCTCTCCAGTGCACGCACAGCAGCATCCAGGCTGGGAGCAGACAGAACATGTGAGCTGTCTGTGCGCAGGGCCATGCCAACTATGGGGTAACTGACAATTCTTCTAGGCTTGGCTCATTTTCAGTGACACTCATCTCGGGGACTTTGCAGAATGCTACAAAACTAAAGACATTTCACTGCGGCCAGCAAACGTCTGGCTCTTTTAACATCATGTCATGTGGGGTAACACTGAGACAGTGTGGTGGCACAGCTGCCTTATCCTCTTTCTGCCCAACTGCTTCAGTCTTACTTGAGGGTCAAGAGATCTGACACACACAGGGGAAATGATGCGAAAGGAGAAGCTGCACCGCAGGCACTTAATGACTTCCAGTCCACACCGATCCTCGTTTAGCCACCCAAGCTGGCCACACATCAGCAGTTTTCAGATTTCAAACCTGGACTAGATTTGAGTTCACAGAAGAGATTAAACAGTTCTGTCCCTATGCACATGGCTCCTCAGTCACAGCTCTAACCTGAAGTTGTGAAGGTTGACATATGCCTTCTCTCTCTTGGCAAGCACATGTTTGATGAGGCCTTCTCTTTGTCCCGACTGAGTGCTGGGCAAAAACATTTTGCGCATAGTGTTGGTCACTTTTGGCTGGTCTTTTGATATACCTTCTCTCTCTCGGTGAAATCTAAGAAGGAAGCAAGAGCAGAATTAAAACTGGTTCTGCTGTCTAGGAAGAGAAGAAAAAAAAGGAACAGATTCACCACGTTACTTACTGCCTGTTTTGAGGCACAGGAGGAGGTGGAGGTTCCCGGCGAGATCCCGTTTGGTGGTTTTGCACGTTTCTTTTCTCTTCTAGGCTTAGAGTGCTGAAGTCATCCTCAAACCCCAGAGCGCCTATAATGAAAAAATTCAAGCGCAATGCCCTGAGAAACAATTTTAAACAGCTCAGATCAAGAAGGAAAAAATATAACTCCACAGAAAGTGAAGAACCAAATGATAATAGCAATATATCAACTCTGATGACTCAGGGAATGAGAGAAAGCGGTACTAACCACAAGTCAAGGCATGAGGGAGCTTAACATACACAAACCAAGGCACTAGGCAGAAGACAGCACTCAAGGCGGAATGAATGGTCCAGGGCAACAGAATCCAAGGACCAAGGCGTTTGATTTTGCGCAGGGTGATGTGAAGTGAGGAAATGGGGCAGAGGCCAGACTGCTGAGCGCAGGGTCAGACAGAGCTCCCCGTCCCCGACTGCCCCATCACTGTACAGACCACAGAGCGTACAAAGGTGACAGTCAGTTCAGTACCCGAAGAAGAGGCCTGCGATAGACCTGGGAGGTTCTTCTCCACCTGATGCCAGCTGGCCGAGTCCTTGGGTTCAGGAAGAGAAGCTTTCAGCTGGGCTGGGGGGGCGGGGGGGGGGGGATAAAAAAAAAAAATCAGCCCTATCAGAAACTGGTGGCAGTCAGAGGATTTCACAAACACAACTATAGCTCTGCTTACCTTCCTGTATGCTCTGCACTTCTGAAAGGAATCCTAAGCAACGCTCCTCATCAGGGATTTCAAAGAGCCGCTCCGCTGTCTCGTCACCTTGTATCCGGACCTTACAGCCTGCTTCAGGCAGAAACACAGACTCACAGAGTCAGTCAAGGCTGGTTCATCCATACGAGCCCTGAGAGTGACCAGGCTTTCTAGGTACCCTCTGAGCTCACCAGTGAAAGCCAACTTCCAGCTATTGCTTCCAAGGGAAACCTGCACCTGAGCTAGTTTCCCCGTGCTTCTGAGATCCTCCCCGCCCCACCCCACTTCGGGTATCATCAGTCATGTTCTCCTGGTTTTAGGAATACTTCTCCCTACTGCAATCTCACAGAGAAGAGCTCTGAAAGTAGTAAGAAAAAATTCTCGAAAGGGAAAGTAGAATTGGTGACTAGACAGAGCGTTGTCAATGCTGAAAAAGGCAGATAGTAACCTAGGCTCGAGTACAGGTCAAAGAAACAGAAGGGAGATGAGCATGGTTCAGAGTGCAGTGCAGGGCCTGGAGAAAAGATGTAAGGAGTTCAAGTTTGACCAATTGCCAGTACTTCAATCTGGGCACTTAACACTGTGTCTCTCATGACAGCTGACTACCTAAAGGAGCCAGACGACAACATTAGAGGAAGTACAATCCCTGCTTGATCAAAAGACAAACACAAAGTATGGAGGAAGATTAAGAAGGTAAGATAAAGCATGCATCAGTGCCCAACAGGCAGCCTGTTTCCTGAAAGGAGCTTTAGCTGTGTGACCGCAGTTATAAAACTTACTGTTTGTAGCTATATCAATCAGTAGAGTTTCTTCTGCCTCTGGAAAAGAGAAAAACAGGATCAAGAGAGTTCACACTGAATGCTGCAGTAATTGAGTACTCAAAAAAAGCATGCTGCCTGCTACTAGCCGCAAAAGAGTGCTAACAAAGGAACAAACAGCTTTAATTTACATCTGTACTATTAATAATGGCTCTGGCAGAAAGAATGGTCACATCTGGGCAGCCTGGACAGTCATTTCCCACAATCAAAGTGTCACAGGGGAGATTCCTAATATTTAGAGTTCTCACACACCTGGATGGTTTGTTCCACACCAGTTCAGCTACTTTGGGAAAGACCAACCTGAAAATGAACTTCAGAGTTTGTCTACACAGCAAAAATGATGGGCAGAACCACACTGAATTACATGGAAGGGTATAAGGTAATCCAGAAAAAGGTGCTTTTGTTCCTGAACACACATTGCCCCAGGGACATACACTGCTATTTAAGTTCTTCCAAGAAAAGGCCTAAAGCTCTTTCCCATTCCACAGGTGGCTGTTGGAACCCGACAGCTTGCCAGACCTTAGAGAAGTTTTGATCTAAACATGCAGGAATCAGAGTAAAGGTCCCAACTCTTGCCATTATGGAGAAGACAGAAAGACATCAGCAGACACCAAATTTCAGCCATTGCAGACGAGGGCTGAACATGCTGGCTCTGTATGATGCCAAGGCCACCACTCATCTGAACCAGCCAAGCTCCTCACAACAGTACGCTGACATGGAAAGACGACCCGCTTGGATGAGGAAGAAGCGGGATTCCATAAACTGTGAGTTTTAGTTTCACGGGGAAGCATTCAATCTATAGGGCGCTCAGCAGGCAGGTGAAGAAACACCACTAAATTTGGGTTT
>NW_009617546.1:0-276 GCF_000690535.1 Cariama cristata | reverse complement strand
TCCGAAAAAACACCAGTGGTTCCCTGCCACAAGAGAGCCCACTCCAGGGGAGTCAGTACCTTGTACGCACTTAAAGCGGCTGTTGATGGGAATATAATCTGGATCAGAGTTTTCTTTCTCCTGCGACTGGATAACTACCCTGGAGACAGAAAAAGGGCTTGTAAAAACACAGAAACAACTCCCTCCTCCTATACAGACAAACGCTAATACAGTCACAAGAGCCGTGTTTACAGAGAAAGGCTGCATTTGATTTCCACTGCCGTACTACGGGCATTG
>NW_009617545.1:0-35133 GCF_000690535.1 Cariama cristata | reverse complement strand
TAGCACTGGGGCGGGGTGCGGGGCAGAAATCAGTTTTTACGTTATAACTTTGCCAGGAGGCACGCAGCCATGACTCTTTGCCTGGAGCCATAAGGACATAACCGAAGCTGCATTTGGAGGGAGGAAAATAACATTAGCCGACTTCCCGCTCTTGGAGGGGGGCAGTGGCTCAGCCCGCACGGCTGCGGGTGGGAGCGGGGCTTGGGAGCGCAGGGCTGACAGCGTTCCCCTGCTGATGGGAAAAAGCTGTTGTACATCACGCGTGCTTTCCAGCCCCTGCGAAAGAGATGGAAAAGTATAACTCATTTGTGTGCGTCAAAGGGTTCTGCAGCGGTTACGAGCAGAGTAAAAAATGCGGCAATGTTTTCCTCTGCCTCCAGCTGTGCTGGCTCAATCGCTTGTAGGTACGTTACTGCTTCCCCTGTCTGTCAGGGGACTTGGAGCTCCCCGAGGTGCTTCAGTCAAAACAAGCCCATCCTGATGGTTCAGTCTGAAGGTCTCAAACCTGCTTCATTCTGGCTGAAACAGCTCATGGAGTGAGTTGGCAGATCAGAGGGAGGGGAGAGGTGGTGATGAGCTGCTGAGGACAGTGGTTTCTGGTTGGAAGGGAGAACGTTTTCAGAGTCTAGTCCTGATTCTCAGCACTGGCTCACACACCATGTGAAACATCTGTCACAAAACCTGGTAATGTCGTTGAGCAGTTATTCAGATGAAACAAAAGTGGAAATGAGGAAGCAAGTAGGACAGAGGGTTGTTGGTTAGGACACAGGTGCGGGGTCTGCATTGTAGTGGTGAGAGCCGCAATTTTCCCCATGTTTTGTGGAAAATGACTCTTAAATGTGAAGAGAAGTAGGAGATGCTTCTTAAGAGCTCCTGTCCACAAACTGTGGCAGTGTTTGAAAGGAACATGTTAAAGTATGAAAGTGCATTCTTTGAGATGTAGCTTGGTGGAGGGCTAATTTTACTGTTATATTATAAAACTTTTTAAATGGAATTTGCATTAATTTTGCATGAATTATCATTTGAAGAGACTAACCTTGCGAGAAATAGTAGGGTATAAGTGCTTAAAATCAGCAGAGGTATAGTGTTACCTGAACTGGTAAACTAGGTTTTCTGTCATTTATTTTTAGGTCCAAAAGAGCAAACAGACTAGCTAGCAATAGCAGATGCTATTTATAAGCTTACGGTTAGCCAAGGCATTCAGGATTTGGGGGGAACAGATCAAGTGGAAAGGATGTAAACTTGTCCTGGTTTAAGTGAAGTCTACCAGATATTGTTGGTTTTTCATTAGCTGTCATCAAAGCAACAAAATTTGTGTAGGATGTGTCATGATGCTTTTATGCTGATCAGGTAGAAACACTGTCAAATTTGTCGTACCTCTCAGTGACCTGACAACATAAATCTGATATTAAAAAATGTGAAGTTATAGCTGTACTTATTGACACTGATTATCAGCACTTTTGAGAAATCAGACAGTGCTAGTCTATCTTCACTTCCTGTGGAGGGGTGGTAAGAATGTATTTTTCATTGGCATCCTAAGAATTGTTTTCAAGTCCCAGCTGAACTCTTTAGAAAACAGGCAGTAGAAGTAGTTGGATTTGGAAGAGGAAGACTTAATAAGTAGTTCTTTAAAGTGGCTAATTGGATTCCACCTCCCCTTTTTTTCCCCTGAAGATTAGTATACTTAATTCTTAGATGAGCTATCAATTATTGGGACTGAAGTAAAAACTCATCACTGAATTCTAAAAGCCTGAAGTACAAATGCTCTAAGTTTCAGGTAACTGAAGGCAAAGATATCCTTATGTTGTTTAAAGGCTATTTGAAAATATTTTTCTGAAGCACTTGGAGTCAGGCTCCTGTTCTTCAAAAATATTTTTTCAGCCATCAAATTGGGTGCCTGTTGTAATACGCCATTAAAGAAGTGCTCTTAAGTGCATTAATGTTAGTGTTAGGGTTATACCATCAAATTCTAGCATGTGGCTGATATTGTGGTCTTCTTTCCCAGATTTCCAGAATGCTGGAGTTTTGAGTGCTGGAAGCATTCAGCACAGCATTATCAGAATCAGAGGATAAAAGGCATATGTTCTTCTCAGCTGTACAATTAGATATCAATGTAGTAAATATTTTCATGCTCTTTGCACAGTGTGATGTCCTGCAGCCTATGTGTGCACTGAAAGGTGAGTAACAGAGGGACACAGAGTTTTGTGACTCCACAGAACAGCACCTGCCTCTTCACCTACTAAGTTGCAAAATCAAGCTGTGGTCTTAGAGTTTAAAATGCAATTTCCTGCCTAGTAAAGAGGTAAACAGCTTCCTTTGCTGTAGTAATGCCTATATAAAAGCAGCAGGATTTAAATCTTGCCCCTTTAAAGCAGTAGTACGTACTGCTCCTTGAACCATGGCAGTTCCTAAATTGCAGCAAGCAGTGACGCTTGGATGTGTTGGGTATGTTTTCTGGCTTTGATTGAAAGATGGACTTGGTTTCTTCTCTTCCTGTGGAAATGACTTTCTGTATTACATGTTGGATAACAGGTTTTGGATGGGACTGAGCAGCTTCCTTTTTATTCCACTCTTGTGTGTGATGGTTCTGGTATCTTTGTACTGTGCAGGATGAAGTTGGCTTTTTTGGGTGCCACTGTGGACTGAATCTTAACATGTTTGTATTCAGTTTGTTTTGAGGCTTCCTGAAGGAGAGAAGAGGAAATAGCGATTTTTAAGAGTTCATGTCCAAGTTAAACCTGAATGGAATTTCATGGTACAGGCTTGCAGAGGCTTGCCTGTAGCAGACAATGCCAGCCTTTAAACTTAAAGGTCTAATGTTGAAGGCTAGCAGCCTGCATGCTTAGACTGTGTTGGTAAGAGCCAAGGATGCAGCTGCATCTTTATCTGGGCAAGTTTTGATGTCAGATACAGACCTGTGCAAGGAGAGCAGAGGCTGTTACCCACATTTGGAGTGTGCAGATTTCTAAGACAAGCTTTGAACTCAAGGCTAAATTTGTGTAGCCTGCCTTACTATGGGAGTTTACTTAGATCTTTAAACTTTCAGAAACTGTTGCACTGTAGTACCTCTAAGCTGGGATACCTCCTACAGTACATCAAAGCCTACTCACTCACATATCCTTCACCTACAGTTTAACATGTTATCAAACTTCCTGCTCTCCTGTTTGTTCGCTGTAAATGGGGTGTAGGTGTTCGTACTGCGTAACTGAGTATGCTGGTAGCAGCAAGCAAAGTACAGAGTTCAAGAAGCAAAAGAGCTGCTGTGTGCACCAAAAGAGTAGGGCCAAAGTATTTTTTTATTACATCTTAATACAGCTAAGGCTGTCAAGTATTTCATAACAACCAGTCAGAAGAATGTGTTTATAAGTTAAGTAGTGAGGAAAACATTGGTGCACAAACATTCTCCAGGAATGTTGTAGATTATTCTCTCATTAGGGGAGTTGCAGTTCTTTCTATTTTAAATATTTCCTAGAATGAGAAGTAATGATTTTTTTGTTTTTGTTTTTGTTTTTTTTTTGAGGGTACAAAAGATGCCATAGTAGATATGTGAATACCAGTAAAAATCTAGCTCTTTTTTTAACATTTTGAAGCCAAAAAAGGAAGAAAGAATACCTGCAGGAATTAATTTTCCCAATCTGACTTTTTGGCAGGATACTTGCTATCTGTAAAGCTTTCTCAGAACTTACCTAGACAGGATGATTTACTCTGTGTCCCTACAGACATCTTGCCTGCCCTGGCTCCAAGACAATGTTTGGAATTGTTTCAGTATGTCCGTCAGCCTGGGCAGCCAGCTTGGGTACCAGCTGTGTGTTAGATCTGACTGCTCGAGGCTGGCTCGTGTTTTCTCGGAGCTGAGGTAGGCCAGTGTGGGCTGCACAAATCTGTCATACAGTCAAATCTCTGGACTTAGCCTTATTGTCCTTGTTCTCAGGAGACACATAACTAAGGCAAGGTGAGTGTTTCCCAGCTGTAGCTGGGGATGTTGAGGGACCCTAAATGCAAGATGACGGTACTATATTTGCCACAGGCTAACAGGATCTCTAAAGTCACTAGCACATCTGAATGCTTGTGTGTCATGACCATCAGCAGCTGCTCTTGCATTGGAACCACTGCTCAAGTTGCGGTATTAGGGGGTTTTTTGGTTATGGAACTTAAATATTGGTCAAAACTAATGTTTTAGTAAGCAGAAATTTGATAAAAAGCATCAACTGCAAGCTGTGTCCTTGAGCTTGTGTTGCACTGTGATTAAACCAGATTCCTAATACTGTTTTGGGAACATGGTCAATAGCAGTCTAAATATTTCTGGTTTATTTTGACTACCAGAAAAATGCAGTCTTCTATTCTTGCCGGGAAAACAATTGTTAGTGATTGATTTCAGATAGGAAAGCAATTGTTAGTGGTTTGAAGGTGTTAGGAAGATGCAGTTCTTGGAACAGGGCTAGCGTAGCTGCATAGTACTTGCAGCAGTGCTTGTATTGTAACAAGTTTGGGTTCGCCTGCTAATCTTCCATCGCTTCTTTCTCCCTGACATGCGTGCATTTGGCTCTCAGAGGGCAGCTTCTGTGGCATAAGCACAAATATTGTTGGAACACTGAAGGATTTTCTCTGCTCTCAAACCCCAAATTTTTTCTCCAGCACCGTTGGGTGCTCACTTACTCTGTAAAAGAAAATGCAAATGAAAATTCTTAGAAATTGGTGAGGCCATGCTCAGTATTGCTTAAAGATGGCTTTTGTGTGTGTTTCTTTATATTGCTGTCAACATGTGCCTTTCTAGGCCCTTAGTAAGGAATGCTTAAGGAAAAGTGAGTAGTAGCCAGCTCTTCTCAGGTGCTGAGCACAGGCTTCTTCATTAAATAAAGACCAAGTTTTGGGAAGAATGCTAAAGACTCTAGGGTTGAGATATATGGTGGTTCTCATAACAAAACAATTTTGTGGTAGGAGACTGTGGAAGCACCATTACTAGAGGACTTCTTTAGTCCTTTAATCTAGAACTGGTATTTCACAAATTAATTTGTCCTAACAAAAGGAGATGCACCACAACAAAAGGTCTGTAGGAGAGAGAATTGAGGAGGAGTGGGATTTTGGCACAGGTTATTTGCTGACTACTGTGAAACGATCTCTTCTAATTTTGCTCAGTCAGAACTTTGTATAATTAGATATCAAGCTGTCTTACAGCTTATCTTTGCAAGCATGAGGCTAGTGAAATCTAAATCTTACTTAAACCAAAATAAGAAGCTTTCAGAAGTTAATTTTGCTAAGTCTTGCAGCTATTTGCTTAGGCTCTCAACTCTAGTGAGGGTTCTTCATGATCGTGCACAAATTACACTTCCAGGAAATGATTTGCGTAGAAGAAGCAAATCCTTGCTTCCTTTATATTAATTCATGGTTTAGTATAATCAACTAGAATACTGAGAGGAAACAAAGTCTACTTTGGGAAAATCAGCAATTCGTGAGATCAGTCACTACGATAACTCCTAGTCTTTTTATATCAAAAATAATTATATGATTTTGGCTAGAAGTGATTGGGTTGAATTAGTAAGGGTGAAAGCTACCATCTGAGGTGTTCAGAACAGTTTGAGTATGATGGAGCTGCTTTAAAAAGCGTATTAAAAAGCCATTAAAAATGCATAGGTGCTAACCCATGCTACTGCTGGCATTTGCATCGCAAGAATGACTTGGAAGCATTGTTTTTTACATTTTCTCATGTTACCAAGAAATGGTAACTGCTCTTCTGAAGTGTTAACTTCCTGACCATGAGGTAGGCGTCAATTATTGTAAAGAGGAAGCGATAGCTTTTAAGAGACTGTCTTAATGCAAAATATTTAACGGACTGGAATCATGTGCATTTGCCACTGAACTGGTGGAAAAGTTGCTTGATTCAAAAGCTGAAAATCATTGTTTTGAGGCAGTGTGTACTCAGCTGTATTGATTTCAAGTTTTGGAAAAGTAGTACATTAAGGGTGGACGTTGTTGGCTTTATTTTTCAGTGATGTTGTAAAGAAAAGCCCTTAAATGGACTTTTTACAAAATTAGAATGCTACCTTTATATCTTCAACCTGAAAAGTTCTAGTCCTGATGCAAGATACCAGTCCCCTCCTGTGGTCTTTTTGTTAAAGTTTTACTGGCAATCCTATGTGACACTTAGCAAATCTATCTCCTAGTTTTTTCCTAAAAAATGTTCAATACCAAGCCTTTTTCTAGCTAAACGTAAATAGAACGACTCATCTCAATGAAGTCCCTTAACAGTGTTTCCAGGTACGCGTATTTACAGATCACTTAGGTTTCCATTTAGGAATGAGGAAGTTGGATTTAAACGGTAACCAGAAGGCAAACAATGGTTTGGAGAGGAAATTTCAAGTAGACTTAAAATAACCTTAACACTGTCTGCATGTGTCCTGTTAACTTCTTGATGTAGATTCCCTTCAAGTATGCCTATTGTAGGAATGTTTTTAATTGACAATAACTTTCCACTTCCTTGCTGATTCTCGTATATACCTCCTCCCAGGATTTGACAGTCATGAGAGTGGTATAATGCGAAATGTTCTCAAGACTGTATTTTGTTTCCTTCCAAGGCCTAATTCTGGAAGGTTACAAACTAAAAACAATTTTGTGAAGAGCCTTAGCATGCTGTCCAAGTCGTCTTGTCAACTTCTTTCAATTCCCATTTGACTGGCTAATCAATCCTTTTTGTGTTTCGGCCAGAGGAGCAGCGCAGAGTAACAGTGCTACTAATATTGCTTGTCCTTTGTGTTCGTACGTGAAGGAGTAGAGGCATGGCTTAGAGGAAATAATACTGAACTAGTTATGATGTCCTCTATGGATCCATACATCAATATTTGGGGATGGAGATGTCAGTAATGTGCTGGTCTGGAGGATGAGGTGCTTCTGTGGCTGATACTTGGTATCTGGCTTGATGAAAGATGAGTTGCACAGAGCAGCTGTAAAAATTCAACAGTTCAGGCTTCCATAATCGAATGATTTGCACTTTTTTTTTTAAACATATCAAACACTTAATCTGCTATAAAACAAGCTGTGGTTTGCTCTGCCAAAGCTGGAAGGTTCCTGCAACTTACATTTGAGTTAAATCAGCCAGGGCCAAGGAGAAAGAATTAAACGGATGCAACATGTAGCAATTTCTGAGGTAAGCTGAAATAGTATTTCCATTTTTTACTTACTGAAACTCAATGTATAAATAGTTTTGAAGAAAACTCTTCAGAATCCGTGGATGGCTGTTCTTAGTACTATTATTCTTGTTATGTTGGAGTACTATTATTTCTGTTATGTTGTTCCTCTAACTATTATGTTTGAGTAAAAGCTAAGAGAATTGGAGCTGATATATAAGTAATGAACTGCTTCAGATGCAAGGGATGATGCACTTATTTACAACTGTCTTCTCCCTGTTCTTCCCATGACATAGAACAATACGAGTATGGCTGAAGAGAGACAGTGGACAATACTGGCCCAGCATCTATCACACCATGTCATGTAAGTACAATGCTGGAGATGGCAAGTGATGGCCAAGCATAGCATAGGTTTTGTACCTCTGCTGTGTATGGGAATACCTCTTTCCTATTTCCCCAAGTGCTGGATTCACTCAGTGATCATGAATTTGGGAACTATGCAGCAACTCTAGCTCAGACTTTAATTTGAAACTAGCTGTGTAGTGGGTGAGATCTAAGGCAGCATTCTGTCAGAACCAGATCCTTCACCAGGTAAATCACTGTGTGGATCTGCAGCTGTAGATGTCTCAAATGCTGACAAATAATGCATCTGCTGAATAAGTGAGCTTTTCAAACCACTAGCTGAAAGTTCAGACATAAGAATATTCTCTGCTTTCCAAGGTGTGCATATTTTTTTCTTTTCCAGCATTTAGATTATTAAGAAAGCAATAATGAGTAGCAGCTTCAGTGTTGAGTAGGTCTTGAGTGCCAGTGTGCTTTTTTGATTTTGAAACATTACTCAGCCTGGGTGCTTTGCTGTAACTTCTTTAATATAGAGTTGCTACTTAGACACATAACACGTACAAAAAGAGGGAATACGATGACAAAATAAAACGTCTTACAAACAAAGGTTAGTCTTTGGAATGACAATTTCTGCAGTAATTTGTATGCAAGTGTTAAACAAAGACCAAAGAATTGGACTGCTTGATGTTCTGTGTCTTTTCAGCTGCAGGATGAGTAGCCTAGGAGCTAGAAGAAATGCCAGCTGTAATCTTTTTTCCCTAATAGTTGGTCTGAATTACAGCAGTTGCTCCATTTTTCAGTTTTCTAAATAGACTATTCAGATTATGCTCTAAAAAGGTTTATACACAATGAAGTGTGCCTATAGGTAGTTCCTTGTCCTTATGCAGTATGAGCACTGTAATATTCCAGGCTGTCCTGTCTGGCTTTAAATTTCTAAAAACACCTTGGAGAAGAAGGTGTTAGTTTAGAACACTATCCTTCTCATCTGTGAACTTTGCAAGTTTCATGAGGACATTCTTCAGTGAAATTTTTTTGCAAAATTTTCATTAGGACACTTTATTGTAATTTTGTTGTCATTTGTTTTCATATCTAGTTTAGCTCTTAATTTCAAAAAGGGAAGTAGGTCTTTAGAGGTTTTCTGCTAAAAGAAATTGTATGTAGTCTCAAAAACATGAGTCTCCTTAAGGTTGGAGATGTTGCGACATGATTCCATGTGAAGTTGACATGCAATTGCATGTTTCAGTCTAGGCGCTTTACTCTCTGTAATGATACAGTCCTTAAATGTAAAGAACAGAATATTGTTCTTCTATACAACTGGGGGCTCCATTTGAGATAAGAACTTGAGCTCGCTGAAATTAAGTGTAACCAGCTGCACATACTGTTGCTGCTAGCTAGGCTTTCAGCCTGTGTAAAATTCCTCTTACTGAGTTGCACTTTGTGGCAGGAAATCATGTTTGCACGTGATTCCAAGCAGTGTATCTAAGTTATTGTAGTAGTGTACCTTTCTTCAGCTTCACTTATGCGAATTTAACTGTCTTACCAAGGGGCATTATCTATGCAGACTAATTTCTATCAAGCTACTTAATCTTAAACAGCTTTTGTCCTGAGTGAAAGAATTAGTTTTAATAAAAGTCATGTGTATCCTAATACTTCTGTTTCAATAACTGTAAGATGCTTGCTTTTTTTGACAGCGCCATGTTCATCCATGGCTTATCATCATGACAGCAGACGAATATTTGTAGGCCAGGATAATGGAGCTATCATGGTAAGTTGCTGTGAGTTTTCTTCAGAATGTAGATTAGAATTGCTTAGATTGTCTGTGAGCACCAGGTGTTGCTGGCAACTGGTAATTTGTTTTCTTTCCCTTCTTTTTGGAATGCAGCTACTACTAAATGGCTCAACGTCTTGGCAGTTCACCTGAGATGTGCATGGGAGAACTGCAAATAAACAAGGGTTCCTCTGGCTAGATGTGAGCCAGCTAGCCTCCAGAAGTCATTGAGCCATTAGTGTAGCAGTGGACCCAAACAATTACATTTCATCAAGGAGTTATTTTGAGGAGTACATTAAGCTGGGCAGAGTGCCATGGCTGTGCACTAATAGGGGTTGTGAACTGCAGCTAGCTTGCATCTGGCCAGAAGTATGGATCTGCCTGTGTCTCTCCATACACATATCTGATTTTTCTTGCTGCAAATCTTTTTATGATGTGGAAATTGCAACACTAGCTCTAAAGTTACAAGAGGCAGGGTTGGTTTCCTTTCTTTATGGGAAGTCTTCCTTCTGTCTTTCTATATGCTTGCTGTAATTGCTGTTCCTCTCCTGGAGAGCAGATATATATGGTGGAACAGAAAGCGGGTCTGTATTCTTCCCCTCTTTTCTTGGCAAAGGAGGGGAATCTTGTGACTCTCAGATGCTTTAATGGTTTCCTTTCTCTATGAAAATAAGGTCAAAATAATAACTGTCCTATAAGGAGCCAAGGTACTGCATGAGTGTCATAAATAGTGATTCTACTGATAACCACTGTGAATAGCCTACACAGAGCTACATAGAATAGTGATTCTAGTGATAACTACCTGAAATTGTAAGCTGAGACTTTTAAAATTTCAGTAAGCCTAATGGAACAAATAGAGAATATTTTCACTTAAATCTGTCCATTATGAAGTCTCAGATATTTAAATACTACAAGATACAGTTTTGTTCCTGCTGGGAACAAACGAGATCTTATCTCTTTCTATAATCTCCCTTCAGGGAGCTCGGTTCTGAAAGGATGCTTCCTGTTGAAAATTTAGCTCACTAATAACCTTAATTTACAGTTCCTGTGTCAGTGTGCTATGCTCCAGCCTGAGAAACTGCTAGCTTTTAGTGAGATATATTGCTTCTATGCAAATTTTGGCCTGTGATGTTACTGCTCTTTTTTGGGTATCAATATTGCTTATGTCACTGTGGTATGTCTTCTAACAATTCTACTTTGCTTTTAGGAGTTTCATATTTCAGAGGACTTTAATAAGATGAACTTTGTGAAGACCTATCCAGGTAAACTAGTAACCAGTATCTACACTAACATTTGTGTGAAGGGGAGGCACCTAAAATGCTTTGGAAACTGGACACCATCACAGATTAATCAAGTCCAAATATGCTTTAAATCTGAGTGACCTTCTAGTTGTCACTTAGTTGGGGATAACTGCCATAAGATAAATGTTCTGTTATTGAGTAATCCTCAGCCAGCTGAATCTGAGTTGCAGTCATTATCGTTAAGTTCAGTACATCATCAGCCTGAGAGCATAATGAGCCAGAACTAGTAAGTTCAGGTTTTGCTGTTCAAGTGGAGTAGTTATATTGCATGAATGTTAGGGTAAGAGCTTTCTCGAGGTGCATTTTGGTACTTGCAACCTCCATCCTTACTTTCTGTAATCACTGGGCTTGGTTACTTCTAGCTGAAAAGTCCTTGCCTTCTCTGTCATATTAGGAGAGCAACAGGGATGAAAAAGATCTTATTTTTCTGGTACATGGGGAATAGGGATTGTTCTAATATTTATAGAGATGCTAATTTCAGCATTTGTCTGCACATCCTTAAAAGAAATACAAAACTCAATTGCCCATTAAAATTGGAATATTAATGTGAAAGGCCTGAAGGAAACTCTTAAAGACTGCAGATCATGTAGCAAAACAAAGTGCAGTTTGTCTTATGACTCCCTGACACTGATAGAAGCAGTACTCCTGCTTAGGAGAAAAAGACCTTGTTCTTAAAGCAACAAAACACCCTTTGTCATAAGGAAGATGACTTGACAACTCAGTCAAGGGAAGTACTTGCATCTTGGGGGGCAGGGGGGACTTATTTCTAATGCTTATGTAACTTCTTGCTTAGTGGCAGCATTCTAAACAAAGCTGGGTGAGATTTGGTTGCTGTCACAGGTAGCAGTTTGAATGCCATGGACTAGATACACTTTCAGGTACTTAAAAGCATGAATCTGAGCATAGCTCCCCTGCAGTCAGGAAAAGAGGCACTTAAAGAAAGCAATTAAGGTTTTTAGATGTGTTACATTACTCCCCAGAAGTCCTGGCCTAACTGGAGGAAGCTGAGGGCTTGCCTGCTCCTTAATCAGAGCATCTTGGGTATCTGGCCTGAACTCAGCTTCTCTCTCTGTGGGAGAAAGGCTTAAATTAGCTGAGTGACATGTTTGGTTCACTTAAGCTATTCAGAAGGCAAATACCAAACGGAACAATGCTAATCTTTTAATTTAGCCTAAAGGCAAGTGTAATATGATGGCAAAAATGTCTCTCTAGGACATTGCTTAGATATCTTCAACGTATGTGTCTCTGAATTAGAACATAAGAACACATCACTTTGATTTTTAAGAAAAACCAGCCAGAAACTTTTTCTTCCCACAGCTCATCAGAATCGAGTGTCTGCTATTACTTTCTGCCTGACATCAGAATGGGTTATCAGCACGGGTCATGACAAGTGTATCAGCTGGATGTGCACCAGGAGTGGGAGTATGCTGGGGAGACATTACTTCACCTCTTGGGCTTCATGTCTACAGTATCCTTTGAAAAATGATTGCTACCCTGAAACTTGCAGAATACTTTGTTCCTTTAGCTCAATTTGTTCCCTCCTTTTCATGTAAAAAGCTAGAATGAAATCTCTTGCAAGTCTGCAAACCTTTACTCTGATTAGATCTTTAATAGCTTTATCTGTTGTTACATAGTAGAAGGGGATGTTGTGACCTTGAGTTACAGGAATAACAGTGTGTACTAGTTCCCAATTTTGAGATGTTAGTCTGTAGCATTTTGTGGAAGTGACTAGTAACTTGTGGAAATAACCAGTAACTTGCCTGGCCTGTATAGTTCCTAGGCAGGTCAATTTGTTCAACAGATGCCAGTGTGCATTTGAGTGCTTCTAGAGCATAAAATATCATGAAAACCCTTTGGACTACTTTAATTTTTCTGTCTTTGCTCATGTTAATCTTTTCTATCTTTAAGCTAGGATTATAGTGAAACTTTATTCATTACTAGTAGTAATTTGTCTGTGTGCAGTTTGCTTTCCTGCAAATTGCTTTTAACTGCAGCATTTGTAGCTTAAGAACTCTGGTTGTCTATTCAGCTGTAAGTACTTCAGGGCATTCTTTTTCCTATGTAAAAGACTTACAAACCCAGTAGCTTAAAACATAGTTCATACATAAGAACTTTTGAGCATGGGTTAAATACTTTAAATTCTAAACCTATTTTTTAGCACTTCTTAATGGTGGCAGTTTAAATGTGGCTGGACAGTAATTTGAGGTATTGGTTGGTGTACGAGGATTAATGGCAGTAATGTTGTAGAAGTGGCACAATTCAAAAGCTGAAAGAGGTCAACTACATCTCTTGGAAAAAATAAAAACCTCTCTAGAATTGCTATATACTTGTGTAGTGCTAAGAAACTAGGAGGAAAGCTTGGTTGCCAGCAGCATGTCTAGCCTTCTGAGGTCTTCCATCTGTGCAGACCCTGTTTACTGACTGAAGAGCTGACAGATTTGTACTGTTATACTGTTGCTTTTTTGCTGTCCTTGTTTTAGAGTTCAGGGGGTGTAGTGCCCCCCCAAACATTTAATGTACAGCTCGCCTCAGCTGAATGCAGCACATAACTGAGTTACTACTGGTGTGTGTGTGTTAGGAGTCTAGCTCACAGAACAGTCTGGTGCCTCTGAGCTCCACTATTTGAATTCAGTGGGTTCTGTAGCTAATGCTATTGCAAATAATGGTACAGTTTATTATGAAAATGGAGGAAAGAATATGACCTTTTCTATCAAGATAAAAATAAATTTCCACTGAAGACCATGGCATTTGGAAATGCGTTGTAATTGATCCTGCCTTTGGATTTGTATTTCAAAGAGCTGGCTTTTTGATGTGTGAACTAGGTGCTTGGTCTCCCTATCAGGAAGTTCCTTAGGGAGTTATTTGTTAATGATCCTATGTGTAAGCTTCTGAAACATACAGCAGAGTGCGTATTCCTTACTGGATTAGTGAGGATAATGCTAGCCTGAACTTGCCAGATGAAGAAAGGGTCGCATGTTCAGGGACTTAGTGCGTTTGTTGAAAGCGAATTGTTTATCTCAAGATTCTGAAGGCTTAAGAGATTTCAGAATGTCATAATATGGCAAAACCTCTGTTTTTTCACTTATGGTGGTGGGCTTTGTGGTACACAGACTTTTTAAAGTTAATATTTTCTGTTGCGTAGAACAGGCTACTTTGCTAGCTGCTGCTTGTGTTTTTGTGTGGCTCCAGGAGGATAGGTGAGTTTATACACAACTATTGGGTTATGTGGTGTCAGCTGTATGGTTTTTTGTAGCTCTTGCTTATATCCCGAACAGCACAAGTCTTCTAAAGGCAGCAAATGATCTAGTTCCATCCAGCTTGCTATGCTTTAGCTTCTTGAGACAGTAGTTACATAGTGACAGAAACTGAATATCAGAAAACTGTTATGATGTATAATGCTTTTGCCAAACATGCCACCTTGTTAATAGATCCCATGTTAGGATGTGGTGTGGCTTTTATGTCAGTGTTAAATGACAGAACCCTTTCTGAAATACAGTTCAGTCTTCGATACCATGCTCAAGGACCTGCATCAGTAAACTTGAAAGTGCAGAGAACAAGTAAGAAATCATATGAGCTCACCTTCTCAGTAGCTAGAACATTGGGAGTATGCTTCCGCTGTAAGGTAAACTAGCTGTGGAGGATCAACATCCTTGTATCTTAGTTTTCCTATACTGGGGGGCATCAACTAGTATAACATGTTAGAACGCTAACAGTTTATAGGAGCAGATACTAGGTGAGATTGAATGCCACCCAATGTCCAGTGAGATGCTCCTAATAGTAGCTCTGCACTGCAACAAGTAGCCTGAGGAGTTCTGGCATCTCTTGTAGAAGATCATGAGTGTGTTCTGTAAATATCTGCTAGAAATGGTCTAAATCTATTTGACTTGCCTTAAACTAGGGGATGGATTATCTCATGGCTTCTCCAGGGGTTTTCTAAAACTTTTCTCACTTACTTTGCATACTGTCATACTTGCACATGTGGGGAAATGTGAGGAGAAGAGAGGAATGAAAAAGATTTTACTATTATGGTCTCCAACCCCTTTAGAAGTAGTTATATAAATATTTGTCTGGCATATTAAAGTGTTCTTTTCCAGTTTGTTTAGACTCTGTAGCTGGCAGCTGTGCTATCTGTTTCAGTCCCATAAAAAACTCTTAAGAGCAAATGAGGCTTCTTGACTGGTGTTCAGATATGATCATGAAACTCAGCATGCATTTGTTGGTGATTATTCTGGACAGATCACACTCCTGAAACTTGAGCCAAATACATGCTCGGTTATCACAACACTCAAAGGGCATGAAGGTAAAGTAACTCCTCCTCTTAATTCCACTTTACTCAGATTATAGTACCTCTTTGTAAGTTGGGATGAGGCGTTCAGTTGGATATCTGCCTCTTAAGGATAGATATTGGATAAACAACTCGTGAAGGGCAGTAGTTATCAAAAGCTGTTCAAAGCTGTACATATGACTGTCTCGTAAAGAACAGGCACATTCTTGCTGAGGGGAAATCTTAGCCTTAAAATTACTGACGGGTATTTTTATTATAGATGAAAAATAAAGGTAAACATATGCATTCAGTTAAACACAAGTTATCCACTAGATGGCCACCTTTAAAAACTTTAGTCTCCTTAACATTGAAAAGAAAGGATGAGAATGTGTTACTTTATTTTTTATTTTCTGGAGACCTTGTAGTACTTTAATACCTAAAACAGCTTTAGCAACCCCCAATCTAGATTCTAAAAAGCCACTTAATTTTTCCCAATGCAGACTTTGCTGTTTTGATCAGTCTTTATGAGATTCTAGTTCAGTTTCCTATATTTAGCTGAAACAAAGCTATATGCAAATCTAGAGACCCTTTTCAAATCCAAACTGTCTAGTCAAAGACAAATGTCTCATCTTGTGTAGTTTAGCTGAAGTCCTTATATCAAATGAAGAACCAAATAGTCTGTAACATGAGTCACTGTCTGATGTAATGAATAAGGCAATAATGCAAATCACAGAAGAATGTGGAATTTAATAATATGCTGAGAGAAATAAACTAGACTTAATGCCTTTTCCCATGTGGTACTGGCAACTTTCAAATCAGCTGACTAATTTGTGTTTGGGTAGGGGTGAATTACTGGGTCATGAGACTCTGACCCACTGGAAAAGGCTGCCTTGTTTAATAGCTTTAAGTACAGAGTAGACTTTGTTAAAGCTGGATAGACTCCTGATTTACAGATGACTGTAAAACGATAAAGCTGGTTTTGAATGTGGGAGGCAAGTTGAGAGTTTCAAATGATAAATGCCTCTTCTGCTTTCAAGCAGAATTTCAGATTGTGTCAGTTAAGAGCAAAATAATTCTCCTGGCCATAGAGACTCCTTTACCTCTGTATGCTTTTGCACTTGTCTGTGTTCAAATGCAACTCCTTGGTAGATATTATTGTTAATCTGAAAGCAGTATGTCTCAACGTGGCATTACATATAGTGCGTATTCTGTCTGCTGAGTTGCAGTGGGCTTCCAAGCACCAACTTCAGCAGTGCTGTCTGCATAGCAGACAACTTCGGCTTATACGAAGTTTCCTAAGGAGATTGTGATCCTCAAACAAGAATTGGTCTAGTATGAAAGATTATTAAATTTGGTGGGCAGAAACAGGTGTAACTGTAGCTATTTCATTTTTTTTATTATTATTTTATTTTATTAAAGTAAAACAGATTATGTGTAACCTTTTTTCCTCCACAGTATTTGTGTAATATTCTGAAGGCCTGGTAACTCTAAACTTAAATGGCATCTAGTTCTTCAGAGTGCAGCTATGTTTGCCAGGCTTCAAAAGTCTGACTTTATCTTGTTTCCTTTCTAGCTCTTGCCTTACTGTGACTTCATAAGCAAGCAGTGTTTGCTTTTCAGTTTAAATGGTTTTAGAGCTTGTCCAACAGTCAGCTTCCAGAACTCTCCATATTTAACAGCCTACTCTGTAGTGCCAAGATAGTACTCAAACTGCCTTTTATGGTGCAGATGCTCACTGTTCTCTGAGACAACTATTCCCAAATGGGTCAGTCTGAAAATGGTGTAGCCCTAAAGGAGGCAAGAAAAATCTCTTGCTCCAGAGAGCTGGAAAGGACTGATTGGGGCTGTAATTACCATTCATCTTGCTTTCAGACTAACAAGGCTTTTGATGACAACTGAGCAATGGGAGGATGCTTTAAAGGGAAGGATGTCTGTAAGGGAATAAAATGTTCCAGCAACTTCAAAACTATAGGCAGCATGAGCGACAAAATTACCTCTTTAGTCTCCTGTCTACATTACCATGCATATGGGTTTAGTATAAGACTGCTGTGTCAGATGACTCATTTCTTTCTATGTCTGACTAGTGAGGTACACAGCCAGGTTGGGCCTTCTGAAATCTAGTTTTGTAATTTAGTACGTGGTGGCTAGATTTGCTAGCAGCAGTGAAACTGTCACTTAGTTTCTTATTCCGACTATTTTAAGGTTGTAGATGGTCATGTAACGGAATTGGTTTACGTGTGAATGCTGCATGCTGTCCTGCAACCACTGACCAAGCACCTTACTGTATTGTAGATACTAGTCTCTGCTTGGCAAGTTTTAATACTTTTCATCTTCCAGAGATTGCATAGCAGCCTGCCAACTCTTAAAACCAACCAGCTAAATACAAGGAACAGAAAGCTACTAACTCGGACTTTCTGGCTTATGCTATGCATCTAACTTTCTTCTTAGGGATGGTTTGTTCTGTTGTCAAATGCTCTTTGCCTCTCTAGCAGGACTGTATCTTGCTGTTGCGTGCTGTCCTTTGCCTTAAGGCTTTCAATATCTGTTACTATAGTAAGAGAGTACCTCAGGTTTCACTTTAATGACCCAGAAGAGCATCATTGTGTTGAGGAGTGGCTCTCTTAGATCTAACTGCAGAATGTTCTTTCCTAGGAAGTATTACTTCCCTGTGGTGGGATCCTGTTCAACGACTGCTCTTCTCAGGTGCCTCTGATCACAGCATTATCATGTGGGATATTGGTGGAAGGAAGGGACGAACACTGCTGCTCCAGGGACATCAGTATGTAATGGTCTCTTATTTTTCCTACATGTTCTATAATGAACACAGAGGGTCAAGAAGACTAAATAGCATGGCAAGATAACTTGAATCTTTGTAAGTAATGGAGAAAACAACTTTTTGCAGAACTCTGAGGACTTTGAAGGGGAAGAAGGACAGTCAGCACTAGGAAAGCATTACTGATAAATCTTTTTTTTGCTCGTGTTTGATACTTCTAAACCATGGGTAGTGAGAACATAACATAAAAATAGGTTATAGAAGGAGGTGGGTAAAAATGCTAAATCATCTTGCTTGGACTTTACGTAAAAATTGCATGCTTCTGTATTGTAAATACTTCACTGAATTGCCTGTGAGGGTGGGGCTAAAAACTTAACGTTTAGGCATGTTTGTGTACCCATGTAGAATAAGCTTCAATATGTTCCTGTTCTCTGTCTCTTTCTATCAATGAGGTGATAAACTGATTGACTAAATTACAGAGGTGGTCTCTCAACTTCAGAAAAGCATATCATATTTCCACTGATCTGTGGATTAGTTAGTTAGTTTTCTGTGTTTAATCAACTCTCTATTTTTACAGAGACACAACACTAGCTGCCATTTTTAAATCTAGGGCCTTAATTCAGTCTGACAGGCAGTTCACCACTGAAGATATATTCTACTTAGAAATGCAGTGGTAGTAGAGATCTTGTTTATGTTTAAAGATGTATTTGTATAGTGCATTCTCCTCTTGTCTAATTCTATAGATGTCTCCATCCACCTTTGATCAAGACTGATAGCCTTAGCCCTAGAACTTTTGTTAAATCTTGAGGATTTAGTTTTATGGCTAAAGAACTAATAATAGAGTACTGGTTACAAAAAAGTAACTGAAGTCAGTGACTGGAGGACTTTATACTGCTGCATCGTGTGTCCTGATGAAGACTTATAACACTATTAGTTTCTCTTCAAACATCACATTTAGCATCAAACTTCATACTGAATGGGAAAGTAAGTTCTTCTGAGAAGCAGAATGGCTTTTTAAATTCAACTTAGATGTTGCAAAGCAGTCTAATACTGTTGAGATCCTTTGTTCAGTTTCTTAGGGTAGACTTTCATTTTTCCATTACTTTATTTAGGATTAAACTGTTATTGGTGAATGCATGCTTTGCTTTGCAGCTACATACTTACTTACAGTGATTTGTTAGCAAAAGTGGAAGCTCTGTCTGCTTCCTAGCTGTATCTTGAAACAAATAATTCTCTTTATTTTTCCAGTTGTCTCTGTTTTGATAACTGGGTCTCCCTGCCAACGCAGAAGAGTGTTTGCACGCACATTCTGAGCCAATTGACACTCAGCTCACTGTCAAGGCTTACTGCCAGCAAATGTTACATGGAACTGTACCTCTGGTATTCTGGTCAAGCCTGTAAGAACACTGTTCTAGGCGACATCCTGATGCTAGGGTCATGCTTAGGTGACAGCATCTGTTCACTCATCTTCATAGCTCTAATTAGAAGACTTAGCAAACTGTTTGGAGATCAGTTTTGGCCTCCTAGGTAGTTTTACAAGGATAAATCGGGGTTTGCTGGGAAACTAAGCTTTGTTTAAATACCTACGGGTAAATACTGTCTACTTTGTTTACAGTGACAAGGTGCAGGCTATCTGTTACATCCAACTGACACGGCAGCTGGTATCTTGTTCAGCTGATGGGGGAATTGCTGTTTGGAACATGGATATCAGCCGAGAAGAGGTAAGATCATGTCCTAGGAACCTGCTCTATTCTAGTGGCTGTCCATACTGTGTTGTAGTAGATGGATTCCCAGGACAGGAGAAGTGCAGGACAGGCATGGCACTTCTTAGAGTCATCTTAATGAAACAACATGTTCACTGGAATGGCTACAACCCTTGTTGCTGCAACACTCTAAATCAATAAGCTTTTGCAGAAAGAAACCAATGGACTGTGTTTCAACAGTCTTGAAGTATATTAAGCCATGTCAAAACAGGTAAAGAAGTGAGATGCTGGTTTTGAGATGCATTTCAGAATGTAGAGATTTAGTCCCCAGACAACTTTTTTTTTTTTCAAGGCCTCAATACACAGCAACTGAGCCTGCCATGCACATTCTGCATCAGTTCATACCCATCATAGGAGCTGAAAAGATGTATCTCTACTATCTTTGGTTAAACCATAATTATAGGAGTTTGTTTTGGTTGCCCCCATAAAGCAATATTTAAGGCTCAGCCTTCCTTGCCATGTTGTTTTTCCTTAAATGCAAGTGTCATGATTAAGAACTGTTTTCTGACATGTGTTGAGCTGTCAGCGTAAACACACTGAATGATGTATGAGGTGCTCCATTTTCAGCATGATGATCTCTCTTCAAAACTTATGTGATATTATGAAACTTTTTAGTTGCAAGGAATTGACTTATAATACAATTGGGAAAACAAGATGTGGCCATTTCTCTTCTGGATCTGCATACAATAATTAAAGGATCTTCTAAATAATAGACAGTTTTAATACAATTAAAATAATATGATTAACTTAGGACAGCTGTGATGTCTCAGAACTCATTGGAAAAACATAATGAAACCCATTCCGAAAGCAAAGAAACTAAATGTTTGAAGAAAGGTGAACATACTGCCTTTAAAGCATTAGCCAGTGAGTCATGTTATGGGGTATCTTCAAATATGTACTAATGCACCTAAGACTGGAAGACAGACATTTTGATTAGAAGGAATGGTAACTCCACTGACAGCTATGGAGTACTATGGATCTTGGGCACTTCCAACTGTTTGTTGGCAATAGTGTTTGTAGTGTTGGCAGGTTTTTACCTCCTACTTAATGCCTGAAATTAAGATGAAAAGAATAGGAAGATACTCTGTTTTTCTGGTAGAGGGACCCAGAAAGTGGATTGTGTTCTCAAAAAAAGCTATTACCTGAAAACTACTATTGTAGGTGACTGAAAGAAGCAATATGGAACATCTCACTTGGTGGAGAGGTGATTCATTTCCTCTACTCTCCTCCCCATGCCCCACACTGGACTTGTTACTACCCTTTACAGATTTTCCACTAGCATGAGGGAAGGAAGGGAATGAAATCAAGGTTGAAGATATAGGAACTGGGCATCCTGCATTAATACTCATGGTGAGATGGTAGTGCAACTGACAATATGATTGTTTTATTACTATCAACAATGGATGTAAGTGAATCGAGGAGAAAAGCTTCTTTGTTGTTCCAGCTTTCCTCCTGTCATGTTTCAGGGAGGCTCCCCCATCAGATGTATGAAGTTGTATAGAATATACATGTTCTAATTCAAGTCTGTATACTAAAAATATTGTGCCTCTCTTTCTATCCCTTACAAGGATGCTCAGTTAAAATACCTGAGGGTGCTGAAATGTGTGAAAGCTCTAACTGTTTTCATTTGGCCCAGTCCGTTTATTGCAGGAAAAATATGTGGATGGGAGAAGGGATGCTTAATGAAGGTGTGGGCAGGATGGAAAATGCAGATGAGTTCTTAATTATTTCAGATTGCAATCCTAGGGAAGCAGAAGAGATATTTACTTCTGGACTGCCCCCTCTTAGAGGGGAACACTGCCTCATAGCTTCTACAACTTGGATTACACTAGCCGTTAAAAATCATCTAGGCAACCAGAGCAACAGTCTTTGAATGCCTGCAGCAAGTTTAATAACTTAGATGTTTGAATTAGTTTTCTTATTAAGGCAGTAACATAACATACTGCTGTGGGCTTAAAAAGTATAGGAGATGTGTAGGTTACAAATAACTGTAGTCTTGGGTTTGGGGTTTTTTGTACTAAACTTCCTATGTACTATGCCCTAGGCAATCTATTGTTGTAATGTCCAGAGCTGAGACAGGGCGTCTTTCCAAGTAAAACTTTACTTTGGCTTCTTAAAACAAACCTCCTTGGCTGTCGTATGAGGAAAAATAATTCTGATTGCTTGCTTCCCTTCTTCTTTTGTAGGCTCCTCAATGGCTAGAAAGTGATTCCTGTCAGAAGTGTGAACAACCTTTCTTCTGGAATATAAAGCAAATGTGGGACACAAAGACATTAGGGTTGAGACAGGTGAGATAGCTGGTTTGAGTGCTTAGCTGTACTTCAGGACTTAAGCAAAATGCAAACAGAAGAACCACTAAAGCTGTTGGATCTTTTAAACTGTTGGTATTTTTGCCGCTTTGAAGTGAGGGTTTATTGAGAGGTCACAGCTTCTACGCAGTGCTAAGAAATTTCCAAATTCTGTGGAAAGTGTTGCATCAAACTTCTGTCATGGGGCAAAGCAGGCTGTGCTGGGAGTGCTCTGTTGGATTTCTCTGAATATTTCTATGCACTGGAGCTGTGGACAGCTAATCCTCAAGTGTTCTATAAAGCGGCACACGATGCCCTGTAACTGAGCAAATGGCAGCCTTAACATGTTGTAGAGTAGTCAGTTCAGTGAAGCAGTGATGGCCCTGCTTTTACTGGGCTAGAATGTGAAAGCTTTCCAGATAGCTTTCTTTTCAGAGGGACTGGACAGGCACCAAGACACTTCTATCTGTTTCTGGCTTTCTTAGACTGTTATTTCCTTGGTTGCTTGTTCAACCCTCTTTTTCCCCTGCTCCCAAAGGAGCTTGCAAAAGGAGAAGAGGATGGACAGGGAGAATATGGATGTAAAGCCATTAGTGGCCAAGAAGACTGTTCAGAACTCCAGAGTCCTTGGTCTTAGGTTGAAGTAACAGAAGACCTAACAGGTTGCTTCCTAGCAGGTTGCAAAACAGAAGCTGCATTGTTATTGCTCAGTGAACGCTTGGTAAGGTGGTCAAATGGCACAATATAGTGATTTTTTGTTTGTTTGTTTTTCTTCTTCCTCCATGAAGCATCATTGCAGAAAATGTGGGCAAGCAGTGTGTGGCAAGTGCAGTACCAAACGGTCAAGTTACCCGATCATGGGATTTGAGTTCCAGGTCCGTGTCTGTGATTCCTGTTTTGAGTCAATCAAGGATGAAGAGTGAGTATTAAAGAGCAATAAATTAAAGTAATACTTTAAAGTAATACACAACACTTGTGCTTGCTCCACATCCACACACAATGCTACACAAACGTGCCTAGCTGACTGTCTGCTAACAGGACACCTTTGCCTTGGGCACGCAAAGCACTACAATGGTAGAGATCCCTCAAGTGGCTCTGCAGTCTGATTTCGATCAGATGTGGTATTACAACTTTTTTTATCCACTCTATTTCTTCTTCTCCATGGGCCCAGATCTGGAGTTAAAACATATTTGTCTCAAGATTTCTGTTTAGGTAAAGGCTATTGATTGGATTTAAAATTGCTAAATGGATGCCTGACAATGCATCACAGCTGCCAGGATATATATGCATTAGTTTGTGTATGCTTACTGAAAACAGTTTCTACGGGAATGTTCTTCACAGCCCAATGTTATTTTCCCCATGCAAGCAAATTGGGTTAAGCATCATTTGCTGTCTCATTAAACTGATCTTAGCAATGAAGGAACTCCCTTTTTATCTTGATGTGAGCAGCACTTCACTGTTCACTGTCTTGTCACCACCTCCTTGGACACCTGGAGTGCTAAAGGACCAAACTAATCAGGTGCCAGTTTTAGAGGTGTTTGGGTGTTGTTTTTTTTTGTTTTGTTGTTGGCTGTTGGGTTTTTTTGGTTGGTGGGGTTTTTTGTTTGTTTGGGTTTTTTCAAAAAAAAGGGAGGTGCTGTGCCCTAGTTGACTCCCTATAGCCAGCAAGAAAAAATGTAGCTGAGCTTGATTTTATAACCAAGAGTAGAATTATTTACCAATGCAGTGTCCCACTTCTGTTCTAGTATTATTAACAGTCGGTCTGCAGAAGACTAGGAAATGTCACACCTATGTAACTACACAAGCAATGCCTTAGCATGACTTGCTAATTTAATTCTGTCCCTTTAATATGGCACTGCAGTTCTTGGGACTGATTCATTGCTACTTGAGCAACTTAATTTTCTTGTAAGTTTATTTTGCACTGCTATAATGATGCCATCAAGCTTCATCTGATAGCTGGCTTTCATTTGAATTGTTCTTGTGCAGCCGTACTTCCTTGGCAACCTTTCATGAAGGAAAACACAACATTTCACACATGTCCATGGACATCTCTAGAGGGCTAATGGTGACTTGTGGGAGTGACCGGATTGTGAAGGTATTCATGTACCTCTTTCCTGCATTTATTAGGGATATTTAATAGACAAGTAATGTTTGTATATACTTTTTTTTCTTTCTGACAGCTGTTGCTACAAAGCTAACTGTTGTGGGCAGCAAGATTTGTATTTGTTGCAGACTGTTCCTCCTGCCACTGAACGAGGAAATGACCTGTAACTCCACTGTATGGAGTCTAGCTGTCAGAACTGGTTACTGTTGGTGTCCTCTGGACAAACAAAGGAGGCGGCAGCAGTAGGAGAATCTGCCAGCAGCCTTAAAGACACAGACATGATGAAACATGCAAGCTTCCTTTACTCTGAGCTCGTTGGCCTCTTGGAGCATTGCCACTAAAAGCCCTCCTTATGAGACAGTGACATGGAGATCAGGCTGATGTAGAGTCTTGCTATGCTTAAGCTATACATCCACCATGCCTGTCAGAACTGAGATTGTTCCAGTCTGTCCCTGTTTTTCTGTAAGCATGTTTATAACAAACTGCGTGGCAGTTTTTAAAACAGACCTACAGAGAACTGCCAGAAGACTCTCTTGAGCCCTAAGTTTGGCTTTTGGTTTGTAAGGCTGATGTAGCTCTTTATGGCATTTTCCTCAAGTTTAGTTTAAACAGGATTTGTTACCTTGTGCCCAGGGAGGTCTTTATGTTTGTTTCTATGCCTCTTACAGAAATACCTCCGAAGTCTTATAATACTACTATATAATTCTCCACGATATTTTCTTCCAGATCTGGGACATGACGCCAGTAGTTGGTTGCAGCCTTGCAACTGGCTTCTCTTCACGCTGATCTCATACCTGACAGGTTTATGCACCTTATGTACAGCAATATGCACCGAATGAATGGAATCCTTCTTAAGAATATTACTGCAAACACTGGTTGCTTGATTCGTCCCCTGCTGCTGTTCCAGGATGGACAGTCACCTTTGTAGAGCACGGCTTTTCTGTTGGGCTCACCAGGAATCTCCTTGGTGTGGAAGTGCAGTTTCACAGCCTCTTGGACTAACGTAAAATGGCTTACCTGCAATATGACACCTTGATGAAAGGACCTGTTGTTTCTTGGTTTACATATGTAGTGTTAACAATGTGCTATCTCTGCTGATATATCTTGTACAGATACCTTGTAGCTAAAACATTATCAGAGTAAAATGAGTGTAGTAAATTCAATTTGTGCAAATAGTAAAATAACTTATCCTCTCTTCCGAAAAGCAGTTCTATAGAAATACTTTTGAGCAGTCACTGTCTAAACTGCCTCCAAAAGGTATGTTGGTTATTCCTATGGAAGGAGGAGATACTTCAAAGTGGCAGGTAGCTTCTTTCAGATGAGATAGTAAGAGAACCTTTGATCACACAAGATTTCCTTTATTGGCTTTCTTGTAGTGTTTGTGTTCAAGTTCCGTTATTAGTGAAATCACTTTTGTGGGACAGCTATTCTGTTTAGGTAGCTGGTGAGTCTCAGAACAATTCTAGGCTCTTTAAGTAGTGTTTTAGCATAGCTAATAAACTTCCGTAGTTCTTACGAAAACGTGCAGCCCAACTACTGTACTTTAAAGACAGGCCGTAAGTATGAGCTATGTACCTTGACAACTATAATGCTGTTAGAATGGGAAGCTAAGCACATCTGCTTTGGTAAATGGTTAAGAAAAAATGGCCAGCTAAATTTTGGAGACTTTTTCCTGTGGAAAGGCTGATGTTTATACAATGGTAGGGAACCTGTCTCTGCTAAAGTGAAGCATAAATTCAAATACTGCCTTGGTGTTGCTTAAAACGGATAAATACTGAGCAATAATTACTGAAGTACAAAACAGCTGCTTTTTTCCCTGCACCTAGGTCTGTTAGTCCTGAGATATCTGTATTGATCCTTTCCTGTTTCAAAGCTGAGAAGTATGAAGAAGAGCTGAGAGACTTTTATGACTGTGCAGTTGGCATGTGCAGGAAATAACTAGTGAGATATTGTCAATAAATTGGTCTGTCAGTTGTGTGGATCTCCTACATTTGAACACTGTAAGGAGAACTTATTTTGAAACTTTGAAAGCTAAGGCAGTATGTCACAGTTTAAGCTTGGAGCTGTTTAGATTTTTCTGAAAGCAAATGCATATGTGTGAGGACAAAAAATGTGGGTTGGTCAGCAAGCCCGGAATAGGTGGTGTTGCACAGCTGTCAAAGGTAATAGACTCTTTCTGGCAGAGGACTTAAGGGTTAGACTGTCTGTCTTTACAGCAACAATCAAGTGGTGCTATGAGTGTTAGTGAATTCAAGTCCTAGGTGTGTAACTTGACACTAATAATCTGCATTGGACCATGTTGTAGGCTGAAATAGATGAAGATCATGGTGTCATTAATATGTCATGATTCACTTGCATTTTAAGCCAAAAAAGCTGATAGTCTCAAAAGGGCATTAGAATCCAAAATGTGTTAGTTACTGTTATTTTGGATCTGGCTTTGTCTGTCTTTCCATGGGCCTCCTCTGGATGTTTTGCAAAGAGTCTTTTAATTTGCTAGGCTTACTGGGCCACTGAAGAATAAACAAATCCCTCTTTTGTGGGAATCCCAAAACTTGTCTTGCCTTCAATTTGGGATTTAGCACTTGTCACACTGATTTGATTCATCTCTTGCTACATGCTGTATAGCTTGTGGTTTTTTGTGAAGGTTTATTTCTAAGCTATTGAGAGAAAATCAGCTTGTACCAGAAAAAAGTTGCAGCTTTCTGCTCTGAAGGCCTTCACCCTTGTAAATTAGGAATGAGTGGTTGAAGGGGTGAATAAGCCCTGATAATGCTCTGCATTCACTTTCAGACTTCTTCGTGTCTGACTCTGGAAGAGAATGGAAGCCTTCTTCCTTGCAGCATGTAAGGCAGAACAGGAGTTACATTGCTAGAACTGTTTCAGATCCTACTGTGGTAGGTAAGGAGGATCTAGGGTCATGAGTTAAGCTGGGAGATTGATGTAGATGTGGGATGAATAGCATATTTTTCAAACCAGATGCTCTGAAACTTACACCAATGATACTGAGGTGTAACTCCTTTGCAGCTAGCACTCCTGAGCTTCAGCTTTTTTTAGTTCTGATTAGTCAATGTGCCCCCTGCTGAGCATGCAGCTCCCCCCCTTCCCTGTGAATACTTCCTTTGCTCCTTTACATTACGGTTTTGCCACTAGATAATATATTCTCTACTACATATTGTTAAACCTAAGGAATCTATTTTCTATAATGATATACTTAAAAGATAGTGTTGGTTCAGATATAACAAGACAATTATGGCTGCTAAATCATTAGTCATTTAATTATACTCTTGGTGTTGAATGAGTAATGCTTACAAACCACTAAAGAGATAGTGTTTTTGTTTATAAACAACTATTTTGAAGGAGCATACTCTCATGAAACTGAACATACTTCAACTATGTCAGCTCAACTGTGCAATTACTGAGAAGGCTCGATTTGAAGCATAACTAATCTCGCTTGTATAACCTCCTTCATTAGGGCAGGGAAGGGGAGCAAAGGGTACTAATATGTGCTAATTCTTTACTAGTTGTATTTCTGTACCCTGCATAGTTAAGAGATGCTAGATAAATCTGTCCCTTGCTCCTTCCTGTCTGTTTTTTAATCTTTGATTACATGTACAATAAAATATTTCTTGATTATTCACTTAGTCTATTTGGATGATCCATCTTTTCTTCCATTCTGTGAATGCACAACCCGTGTTGTATGCTCTGGCTCCTCATGTACATGGCCCATGTCCAAATTCTAGGTTGGAGGGAGAGCTTGTCAGATGTGTTGTATTGGAGCTGAATGAGCTGCAGCAGTGAGGTTAAAGGCCCATGATGGACAAGTGATCTGAGAGACAAAGAACTGCTGTGTGGTCCCAGCTAGGGATGCATAACCCTATCCTGTGTCTCATAGACCTCTTCTCTGCTTCATCTGGTTCCCCTTCAGAGGTCTGCAAAGGTTCTTACGACATAGAGTATCAGAGGATCAACCCCTTCCCTGAGATCCCTTGGACCTGTCTGGGGTATTAGAGAAACACTAATTTATGCTGGATAGGATGCGCAGAGTCTACAATATGATATATACAGGGGACACAAACTGCAGCCACAGAAGGTGGTTACACTTGTCTCATGATCCTTTCTCACAGAGAAAGGATGGGGACAAGCTGGAAAGCATCCTTATCTCTCCCAGTTATTCACAGCCTTCAAAGGCTCAAATACAGCACTGGCTGGCTTTGTAACACTTGGAATGCCTGAATGTTGGCCTGTTAACATTTGTAGCTCGCTGCTCTGTAGGGTATTCAGAAGCAACAGAAGGAATCTGAAAGGGTTTCACAAACTCTGTCTACATCTGAAGGGTGGCTGAGTAGCCTTTGTGGTATATAATACTGTAATTTTATTTTTTTTAACAAGACATGTCTCATTTTGATCAGCTTAAACTTCTTGCCTTTCCCAAAGCAAAATACAGTTTCCTAGTTCCAATAAAAACTCACTGGAAACAATGAAGCTGTTACTGATCTGTAGTTGGAAAAGCCTGTTTCGATGTCTGTGTAGACCATCTTACAGAATGTTTTAAATAAGGCATGTGAAATCTAGATTAGTTAAGTTTGAAAATGTTTGAAAAGTGCGAATGGTGTCCTTGTAGTAAAAGCACTAAAATATATGTATTGTTTTTTTTAAATGAGAATGCACAGTTGATTACTTCTCAGGTTCCTTATGTTGCAAACTTCATTTAAATTTCAGATAAGCTGTGTGGCAGGTCTTAGAAATGAGGTTTTTGGTGTGGTGTTGACTTTACTCATTGGAGAGATTTAGAATACACTACGTGGAGGAAAGGGACAGATTTTTACGTTGATCAGATTTACTACTACTTTGAAGGAAAGCTCTCTCAGGCTTTTTGTCTCTGTAGATGAAGTCCTCAGTGCTGAATGATCTGGCTAACAGTGAAATACCATGATGAAACTCTATAGAAAATAATGAATTTCTGCCAGCTTAACATTTAAAAAACTTTTTTTTTTTCCTATCATCAGCTAACCATCTTTTAGTGAGTTGGAACATGGCCTTTGAAGGCTTATTCTGCTTCTCTCATGGGTATAAGGCAAGCCTTCCCAACGATCTCTTAAAGTGACTGCTACCAAATGATCCTGCAAAGTTTTTTGCCCCTTTGGGGAAAGTAAGGCATGGGCTCTAGAGGTAGCTGTGTGTGGTCTACTAAACTCAATATGTAAAAGCTAATAGTTGAACAGATTCAAGACAGTGTTATTGGTTTTATCACTTTGGCAATGGAAGAAAGTATCAAAGCAATATCAGTAGTAAAATCTATATGATTTATTTTTCATAAAATTAAATATAAAATATTTTATCAAATAACAAACTGAAATATATGGAGTCATTAGAAACTTTGCTTTCTGCTTCTATAGCATGGGCCTTTTTCCCCCAACATACAGGCAGCTCAGAGTTGCTGTAACTAATTGCCCTCTAACTCACTTGCGTACCCTGAGTCTCTTATCAGTTTTACTATATAATCTGTGCTCACACAGAGAAGTTGAACCATATTCTTTGACTTGCTCTCGATGTGTTATACTAACTTGGGTGGGATTGACTGGCTTGGCTCTTTAGAATATTTGGTACATTCATTCCTAAATTGCTTTTTGTCACAAAGATACCATGGGTTGCCTTACATCTAGCTGATATAATGGAATTACTAAGTCAGTCGTGTCAATTTTGTTTACAAAGGCCCTGGTCAATCATGCTTTCTGTGAGATGCCCAGAGGCTTAGGTATCTCTTACATTTATCCAGCTCAAAACCAGAATAAATTTATGTAGAAATACAGATTGACTGTAGGATTTCCCATCTGTATTTTTATACATGGACTTTCCATTTTTCCTCTGAAATACTTCATATTACCCTGTTCTTCAGGAAACTGGCTCACAATATCAAATGTTATAGAGGTGCATGCTTTTCTTCCCTTCATCTTTTTTTTTAAGACACAGAATAGGGTTTAACTTGCTCCTAGCTTTGCTACTGTAGCTGTCCTTCAAATAAAGAAGATACCATGACTCTATCTATATTGATTATTCTTTCTGAAGCCTGTTTTCCTTATGGTTTCAGCAGCTCTCAAAATCTATATGCATCTGTCAAAACTCTTTTCCTGAACTGAAGTGTACCTCTGTGTTGCTGATGAAGAGTGGGTACTGCTTGCTAATATTCCTTGTTGTTGCTGCTGCTAAGCCATAGCTATTTTTCTGTTCTAGTACTGTCCTTTGTTCTCATTTCTCCTTCTTTCTCTCTTAGTTTATGGCTCCTCCTCCAGGTTTCCTCTGCAGCAGCAAGTCCATGTTGGAGTTTGGCTCCTTGAGACAGGTGATTGCAGCTTTTGAAGCACAACTGAACTGCTTGCCTGAGCTTCCTGATCTGTGACAGTGAGCTGGTCTTGCAGTGGCCAAATCAAGGATGACTGAAGCAGCAGACGTGGAAGGTGAGTGCCTTTTAGGAAACAACCTCTTACCTCATCCTCAGTTACAAGACTCCATGGCATTAAGCACCTATAGCAATTCAGCCATAACTTCTGTTTGCTACAGCCTTTGCAAGTTGGAAAAGAATACTGTAAAAGCCACTGCCTCTTACAACCATGACTGTGCAGTGTCTCAGCTAAGTGGTGGACACCAGAGTTTTCAGTCTTGGTGATTGGTAGGGAAGGTCTGGGATCGATAAAACCGTGAATAGTACTTATAGGTTTTGGAAAATGTCAGGGTGATTTCTGTAAGGGTAGAGAAACATTGCGCGTGTCTAAATGGTGTCTGTGGGACACTAATTTAAAACTTGATCTCATAGGCATTGTCTAAAAGAGGGAAACAAGGCTCTAAATTCTGTTCATTACAGTCCTTTTATGGAGAAGAAATGCTGGGAATATAAGCATGCTTACAGGCAATGAGGGATGTTTTAGTCACCCTACTCCAAAACAGCATTTGTCTTGTGTTACGGTGTGGATATACCAACCAAGCACTCTGCTGTTTCAGAAGCACAGTCTGAATATGCTTACATTTTACAACCAGAGTGGAAAGAGGAGAAACATGAAAGAAACTGAGGGAAGGTGGAGAGGACAAAGAACTGAATGGCAGTGTGGTTAAAGCATGCAGAGCGTTGATTTAAGGGGTCGGAAGGAAGGACACTATGGATCTAATAGCTGTTAATCCAGCTGAACACAAGAGGGCTACAATAACGCATTTTCTCTTGATAGAAGGAGAATTCTGGATGGAGCTTTATTAAAGTCTGTCTACCTTTTGGCCTGCTTTTAGTTTCATACAGCTGGGAAATGAAATAAAATGATACTTGACACCCATTAAGTACTTGTGTACACCTATCACTTCAGTACAGGCTATAAGGATACGATAGTGCTATTTTTGACACTTTCCTAGTACTTTAGACTGCTGAAATGTTGAGACTACTTACTAAACATGCTATTGCTGCTGATAAGGTACCAAAATCTGTGGCACAGCTATATAATCTGTTATGTTCTCTAATGATATGAATGCTTTGTTCTGCACTAAATTGTGAAGAATCCAGATTGTGTGAGCAAATAAGGAAAAGGGAACATCTGAAAAGCAGGGGAAGATTGTCTGGAAAAGTACAAACCCCTGCCTAGTAACCAAGAGCAGGTGTTAGATTGCTTCTCTATTGATCCAAAGTGCAATTAAAAGCTACCTCCTGCAGCTGAATTTAGATTGGGCTTTTTAAGTTTTCTCTTTCCCCTAGGGACCTAGTATCAAGTGGAAAAAAACCTGCACAACGGGTTTCCTGTAAAACCACCAAGTGAAGCGTGTATCAGTCTGAACTCCTTGGTTAGCGCAGGGCTGCTTACCTGAAGCAGGCTGTGGCACTGTGTGCCTGGCAGCAGCTCAGTTTAGGTGCTGAAAAAGGTGTGTGCTGGCGAGAATAGGTGTAAATGGCCAGTGTTCCGCTTCATTTGTTGCGGTACTCAATGTCAGTAAAAAGGCTTCTTTCTGCAATAAAAAGGTGGGATTTTGGGGGGAAGGAAGTTTTTTGCAATTTTTTAGAAGAATGTGAGAATGTTATATTTTGTTCTCTCCCTGCTGCTCTTTAGACAGTGGTTTGTGTCTCTTAATTGGAGCTGTCAGGATTTGCTTCCCTGGAAGTGTGCATGAATATAACTTCCCAATCAATTGTAAATCATTCGTGAATGTATAGCTTTACTTATATTGTCCACGATTAGCTTCTGCAGTCCATAAAGCTTGCAGAGATTAGGAGAGAGTAAGACAAAGCTTGTTGCAGGTTTAGGACTCTATCAGTCCATGGGATCTGACATTCTACCAATGACTTCCTTTTCAAATAAATAATGTCCAGACTCACCAAAACTTATACCTAGGAGATAGAGAAGCTCTTACCAGCAGCTGTAGGCACACAAGGCTCACTGAATCCACTCTAACTGAGTGTGAACACTTTCTACTTCTGAATGTGATAGGCTGCTAGAAGAGTGGAATATAAGCAAAGAGGATGCAATATCCAGTAGCAGTAGAAAGCTGCTTGCCTCACTTTAAAAGCCTTTTCAAAGGGCCTTCAGGAAAGGAATATGAGCGTTTTCCTCCCGGCAGAGACAGAAGCCAAAAGAGAATGGTCTTGAGGCCTTTTGCAGCCCATTCTCAGTTAGAGATATAAATTTGTGTTACTTGTAAGCTTTTGTGTTCAGATTAATTAACTGAGCCTAAGGGAAGGACCTGAAGGGGTCCATGCTATAGCATTTTTCTGGCATAAGATCACCCTACCGGTTCACCTGGCACGACTGAGTTGTGCCACAGCTGCCTCCCCCTGCTCCCATTGCTGGGTGACGCTGATAACCATCAGTAGCTCCTACCTGGGAAGTCTGAGCTATCGTCTTTATCATAACATTATGCAGGTACACAGTGCTAGTGGCAGAGAGGCAGAGAGGGGAGGATTCTGACTCCTTAGCGCTTCTAGTTCGCCAGTCATTAAGTACAACCTGGCTTTCTGTGCTGGAAAGCATCTAATTTAGGCATGATTCTGTATCTGCTGCCTTGTTTCTGTGTGGCAGCAAAATTCTCTCTGCTAACCTGCAAGATTGGCCATAATGGATTGATGTTGGCCACTGCTGTTGATGTGCACTATATGCACAATGTGTTTGCTGCTGCTGCTTTTTTTTCTCATGTACTTGGAAAAACACAAAAGCAGCAGGCTAGTTCTCTGGAGTTCATGGGCCTAATTAGGTAAGGTCTTTGCATAGAAAAGTAAGATTATTGAGAAACGATTTTTAAACAAAAAATATTATTGTCCATCACCAGAGTAAATTACATAGCTAGGTAAAATGTAGGCTGCTACACAGACTTGTTTTTGTGAAACTTATTTTTGGGGGAGGGGTGGGAGAGTGAGGGGAATGTTCATCCCTTAATTTTAAATTAATTTTGGAGATGAAAATGTTGATGCCCCACATCTGTAGTACAACTGCACTGTGGTGTCCACGTTCTTGCATGTTAGGCAAATCCAGTTCTAAGCATTCACAGGGACATGGCTTTCCCAATGCTGCAGTGATGTCTGTGGACACTTCCCATTCACCAGCAGGAACATTTGGGGTTTAAGTGCAGAGCCAGCTTTCTGTTGTTCTGCATAGGCCACAGTAGGTAGGGCTGGGGGCTGCAAGGGACAGGAGCATGACCATAGTTGTGGGCAAGCCAGATATTTACCTCCTGGGGAAGGCAGCATGGCTACTGTGGCACTTTGTGTGGCACGTTCAGTCATCCCAGCTATCTTTTGGAGAATCTAGCAAAAGGTTTTGGTCTCCTGTAACAGATGCTGATAGCAGTAAGCACGTATTTGGCAGGCTCACTGAAGGCAAGATGGTACCCCAGCAAAACCAGTGAGGCTAGTGCTGTCTGGCAGCGTGGCACAGCGTGTGCTGCACCACAGCTGTGCGGTAAAGGGCGAGCCTGTTCATGTGGTCTGTAGACAGTGCTGCTTTATGGGCCTGGGATGGGTACTCGGGAAGCGACAGAGGCCAGAGGCAAGCGAGCAGATGAAGTATCAGCGAGATGTGTAGGCAGCTGAGGCTCATACTTCATGTGTTGTGCGTCCCAGAAGTGAAACCAGAGCACTCGGCAGCTGGCAGCATCACAGCGCAGCATGTGTCGTGCTGCTTGGTGGGACGGGGTTGGAACATACAGAAACCAGAACTAGGGCAGTGAAGGGCTCTATGAACAGCATGTCTATATAGACCAAATCAAAGCTTTCGGAGGGCAGAGAGGAGTAGGGTCATGCATGCTTAGGGAAATGTGGAAATTACCTCCACACTGTTAGATGAGCATAAGGAGCACAGCCCTGCATATGCTCTCTGCTCTTGCAAACAAGCATTTCCAACTGGGAGTGGATTTCAGCCCAGTTGCCCTCGCAGCCATGCATGCACAATTGCTTTTGATTGAGGGACCTCCGCTCTTGCTGAAGCCAGAAACTGAAGAGGGGTTCCACCGGTGTCAGCCATTGACACTGCAGTGTCCCCTGGACTCCCTGAGCTCCTTCGGATTTCCCTTTCTCACTGATGATTCAGATGCATCTAGCACTGCATGCAAGAGAGGGGCACAGCTCTGCCCAGAGCAGATGGGAACCATATCCTAAATCCAGACACACCGTGCTCAGGGCTAGATGGGTGCTGTGCACTGGGGAACATCTCTCCTTTAGACTACAAACATGGGACTTAAACGTCCTCAGTCTTCTCATTTTATGCTCATGTGCTAGTTTTGCATCTGGATCAGACTCCTGGTAAGAGCTTAGGTAAGAAGCCTTAGGCCTGGATTTAGAGCTTTTGATTCAAGTGCTGAGTCTGTGGATGTTGCGCATTCTTTTGGCACCAGCTGCTTATCAGCAAATCCCTGCCAGAGGTTAGAGGGATTTGCTGATCTACCAGTAGAGCTGCTCATGTCTTGCTCTCTCGTCCAACGCTGTCCAAAAGCACAGGTTAGCAAAGCTCAGCCATTTAAGGTATTTAAACTATCCGAGATTCATTTTGATGGAGATGGGCTGCAAAGCAATTATTCCTGTAGCTCTACCAGAGTGTCTTTAGGGCATGAATGCGTGGGAGCAGCTAGAGCCAACGGAGGATATGAACTGCGTTTTTATTAAACTCGTGTTTCACTGTGGTGAGAAAGGCACCCTTTGAGCGGTTAAATGCATGTACAGGGTGACGGCTGGGGTCATCCCGTGTGCGGGCAGGGTCTCTGCAGCCCCTGCCTGCCGTTGGTGCCCTTGCTTCCCAGAACCGCGTGGTCCGTGGGGAAGCCGTGCCACGGGGAGGCCACGCTGCCGTGGATGCGCAGCGGTGCCGTCTCTCCGTCAAAACCCTGCCCTTTCGCCCGCGCTCTGCTCCCCTGCTCCAAGGCGCGCAGACGGGGAAGCGGTCGCCCGTCGGC